>NC_081523.1:39114924-39364924 GCF_030273125.1 Centropristis striata | reverse complement strand
ATTTCCCCCAGAGGAAATTTTCTAGTTATTATTATTAGGGACCAAGCACTGAAAGTGTGAGGACCCTATTGTAATTATTATCATTATTATTATTATTATTTACTTATTTTCAGTAAACACACAACACTTTACATGTAGCCACTGCTGTTCAATGTATTGTAATTCCTCTGGAGATAAAAATGTGGGTAATGGATCCAACATTTTGATCTTCAGACGAGACGCCGCTACAGCTCTGGTGTCAGTGTTGTCGTTCATCTTCAGGCCTACAAAGCAAATATGTCTTAACTGTGTCTGACTTCTTCCAGAGGGGATCTGGGAAATGTAAGGAATGCTTAGCATCACCTTGTGAATCCTGCTTCAAACCCCCCACTCATCCCAGCAGTCCAAAGGTTATCTGCTGCCTGCATACACAGTTTAACTGTAAAAAAAAAACCAACAACTTCTTACTGAACTGTGCTGGTGTGAGTCATGGCCCACAGCCACATAGAGAACTGACAGCTGTGGATCTGGCCTGCATATTTATGGAATGCTATTTAAGACAATATAAAAGAAGATCACAATGAGGTACTTTATTACTCCATCTATCTCCTCAAGGTACAGTAATACTTCTGCGATGTGTGCGAGGGGTTGTGGGGCTGGTGGGGGATTTTACTGTATTTTGGGATTGCCCAAAGATTTTAGAAATATGCAAAAGGAAATAAAACAAGTTTTGGGCATTGACTTTACCCTAGATGTAGCAGTGTACATATTGGGTACACTGCAAAAAAGCCAACTTGTATTTTTTGGCCTAAAACAGTGATTTAAGTTGGTAAAACTTGGAAATATAAATTATTGATATTTAGGGCAATAATGTAAGTTAGCACAACAAAGGAAGCCAGTTGTCTGCTCAAAAACAAGTTGGTGAGTTGTTGTTACTTATATCTTTAAGTTGGGGTTCACAACAAGGGACAATAGTTCTGATAACTCTTATTTCTTTGTTGTGAAATGCGGGAAAGCGGTGAAATTCATTAGCGAAAGCTAGCGGCTAACTGATGCTAGCTGCTAACTGATGCTAGCTGCTAACTGATGCTAGCGGCTAACTGATGCTCGCGGCTAACTGATGCTAGCGGCTAACTTATGCTCGCGGCTAACTGATGCTAGCTGCTAACTGATGCTAGCTGCTAACTGATGCTAGCGGCTAACTGATGCTCGCGGCTAACTGATGCTAGCGGCTAACTGATGCTCGCGGCTAACTGATGCTAGCTGCTAACTGATGCTAGCTGCTAACTGATGCTAGCTGCTAACTGATGCTAGCAGCTAACTGATGCTCGCGGCTAACTGATGCTCGCGGCTAACTGATGCTCGCAGCTAACTGATGCTAGCTGCTAACTGATGCTAGCGGCTAACTGATGCTAGCGGCGCTGCTTGTTACAGCTACAAGAGTAGCCATTAGTGTATCAATGCTAACTCTAAATTGTGGTCGCAACATTAGCTGACATTTCATAGCGGCACATTGCAGAAGTTAGCAGAAGTAAGGATTAAAAGTTATTACAATGTTAAATTATAAGTTAGTACAACTTACAGTTGAGTTGACAAAAATCTGAATTCAGAGTTGAGCAACCTCAAAAAACAAATATTAAAATATTTAGTTTAATTGTCCAACTTAAAATTAAAAAGTTTGTTGCCTTGAAATTTTGAGTTCACCCAACTTTTCTTTTGTTGCAGTGTAGCAGCTGTTGCCATGTTGGACCAGATCTGGGTGTTATGATACAGTCTATGAGTCTGCCCCACCTCCAGACATGTGGCCGCTGTGTGTATGTGTTTGCTATCAACTCAGAGCCCGTCTCTTTTAACACCTCTGCTCCGCTGTTAAACTACATTCCTCCCACCTCCGAAGCCCAACTATGTTCACTTGCACTAACCTGTTACCATTAGGCCATTCATCAACGTTCAACTGTCCAAACAGGAGAGGTGTTAGGGAGACAGTACGGCCAGGAGGCTTTGGAAGCTTTCCAGTGACCCTGGCTGTGGAAGAGGACATCAAGTCTGCAGGGAAACTGATCACACACGTGTTGGATTGCAAATTAACATTACTGACAATAAGACTGGGAATAAAAATCATTATACAGTTCATTTTTTTAGTTCTGTCTAATGTTCCTTAAGCTCTCCTCTCAGTTTGGCCAGTGATGTAACAGACACAACTGGCTGGAGCTCACAGAAACTTTACTGAGGGAAAGCATACACGACAGTTTGTAATAAAACTTTCTTCTCCAGTTACATTTCTTGTCACACCTTCAAACAGGCTAAATTATAAACTAAATATTAAAACTGCAATAGCACTTTGATCCTAAAGTAGGAATTTCTATTTCATTACATAACACGAGATGGCACGAGAGCTCAACACTTTATGGTGCAACAAAACTTAAATGGATTGCATTTTTATCATGTATTTTATTGCATTAATAACGACTTAATAATGACTCATTAAGAGCCAATATGTTATTTATTTGCATGCTAATAAGCAACTAATTAATGTTGAATATGTGTTCCCTAATATAAAGTGTTACCGATTAATCTGACTAAATGTGTTAATATTAGAATATTAATGTATGTATCCATTCATCTATTGTAATATTTCTGTTTATAGTTTCTTTGGACTTTCTTCTGACTTCTATGATCTTTAATCAAATAATGGTGGCTGTGGATGAAGCAGGGATGATTTCACATGGTGTTGTTACATTAATGGAATTGATATATATTAGACAGATATTGTATTGACTAACCAGTGGAGTGTTTCCTCTTTTTACTTATTTAGAAAGAAGTGAGCTTACCAGCCCTCTGTAGTGGCTAAAGGCTACATTAGCAGCAACTAGCATAACCCTCCCGGGGTCATTCCTATGTTCCCCTGGACCTATATTCCCTATGTTTTTTAGAAAAAAGGTCCTATGTTCCCCGTTTTTCCCAAAAAGGGTCCTATGTTTCCCTGTCGCAATACATACCAGGAGCATAGGACCCTTTGGGTTAGGGTTAGGCCTGGAATTTGGCAGTAATGGTGGAAAAAGTAACAGATCGGGGAACATAGGACCCTTTTTGGGAAAAGCAGGGAGAAAGCGTCCTATGTTACCCACACTGTAATAAATTATTCTCTAGTCATTTCATTTTACTTAATATATTTGATCAAATGTACTAAATATAAATGCGTCCTTGATTTTGAGGCAGTTGTTTAAGTAACTTTAATATAAAAATGTTTGAGATAGAATCTACTTATTTTGATCACATTAAATATAATCTTTATGTGTATGTAATTCTAAATCAAGAGAATTTTGAATGAATCCAACACAATAGAATTAGTCCGTTTTTAATTGACACACTGCAAAAAAAGAAAAGTTGGGTGAACTCAAAATTTCAAGGCAACAAACTTCGATAAAATTTTAAGTTGGACAATTAAACTAAATATTTTAAGTTTTGTTTTTGAGTTTGCTCAACTCTGAATTCAGATTTTTGAACTTATAATTTTACATTGTAATAACTTTTAATCCTTACTTCTGCTAACTTCTGCAATGTGCTGAATTGGCACGATTGTAGCGCCGCTATGAAATGTCAGCTAATGTTGTGACCACAATTTTGAGTTAGCATTGATACGCTAATGGCTACTCTTGTAGCTGTAACAAGCAGCCCCGCTAGCATCAGTTAGCCGCTAGCATCAGTTAGCAGCTGGCATCAGTTAGCCGCTAGCATCAGTTAGCCGCTAGCTTTCGCTAATGACCGAATTTCACCGCTTTCCCGCATTTCACAACAAAGAAATAAGAGTTATCAGAACTATTGTCCCTTGTTGTGAACCCCAACTTAAAGATATAAGTAACAACAACTCACCAACTTGTTTTTGAGCAGACAACTGGCTTCCTTTGTTGTGCTAACTTACATTATTGCCCTAAATGTCAGTAATTTATATTTCCAAGTTTTACCAACTTAAATCACTGTTTTAGGCCAAAAAATACAAGTTGGCTTTTTTGCAGTGCAGGCACTTCCTGTTAAGTTATTAACTCAACTTGCAATGTAGTTAGATTTAATTAATAATATCTGTTGCCTCAATTTTATTGAGTAGCTGTTGGTGATATTCTCTTTCAAGGAAAGAAACCAAGCATCTAAGCAGGCAGGCTCTGACAGCAGCTCCTGCCTTATGGAAACAACACGGAGCATCCAGTAATGTGAAGTTTGAAGAGGGAGAGTGTGTTACTGGGCAGTGACCCAGTGGAGATCTGCGGGTTTATCCTCAGTGACAGGTTTCACACGCAGCTTGTGGGCCAAACCCACAAATAACAGCCAGGCGTCTTGTTTGCCATCATTCTCGGCCCTGTTTCAGATTACTCACTGGCTCTTTGAAGTTGGCTGATGGACAGGCAGGGTTTTCCCCTGCTTCTCTGCCAGAAAAAGATTGGGTCATCAGCAGCTCTGTCACCCACTGCATATCTTGAATGACCTCGGAAAAAGACGTGTGCTTACTTAGGCATGTGATCAGAGAACTGTTGTGAAGCTGTGACAAAAGGACCAGTGTGAAGTAATTCCTGATTTCACAGCAAAGTCCTCGCTGACATCCAAGCCTCAGTATGATACCTTTAGAAAAACTGCTGTTAGCCCCGACCATTGTTTCTCAAAGACCATGACTTAGAAGTTGTAACAAGCTATAAATACGTGGACGGTCATTGACACCAGTCTAAGCACAAGAGCTGCAACTGTGGCACTTTCTTTTTTCTTTTAAACATTTGTTTATTGATTTTTCAGTGACATAACAAAATCAAGAGATGACATTACGAGAGTCAGAACAGTGTCAAGTGTAACAAGTAAAAATAATAATAATAATAATAAAACAAAATGAAATCAGATAAGGAATAACTAATAGTAAGAATTACCAAAAAATAAATAATTAAATAAATAAAAATGGAAGCGAACAACAAATACACAGAACAAAACAAAAACACAAATAGGTCACACACTGCTAAATAAAAGTCTAATAATATGTTCACTTAAGCAGAGGTAAATAAAAAACATTCCCAGCATGCTACAAAATCACACAAGAAAAACTCACGACTAGTAGACAATCAGGGTGGTTACTCAGGAATAGCCGTAAAAATCAATCCCTCAACATGTGCAAAAAATGGACCCCAAGTTTTATCAAACTTTGCAAGAGAACCATGTATGGAGCACCTAACCTTCTCCAATTTAACTGTGGCACTTTCTAATGAAATGTAACTTGATTTATTATAACAAGTCATTCATTGACCTGATCAATATGTGTATGATTAAACACACGTTCTGTTTTTCAAAAGTACCACAAACATGTGCAACCTGTCACCATGTCGAAGATGGCCCCGCTGTGTGACTACACTGTAAAAAATGTCTGGAGATTTTACGGGGGAAAACTGCTGAACCATGACAGTAAAACACTGTAAAATGATAAATGGGTTAATTCAGTTTCAGTAACAATGAAACACCGTAAATGTATATATCAGCCAAAACATTTTTTACAGTTTAAAAAAACAAAAAACGCACTGTAAAATACACTGGCACCATGTTTGTAGCAAAAATACACCGTCATATATATATATACAAGCCATCATTTTTGCCTTTTATTTTTTCTAAAGATACTTTTTCTCACTGTTAAATGTAAACACAATAACTCAACAACAAAAATATACTGTAATATTTAATGGTAAAATCTTCTCATGAAAAAACGTTTTATTTTTTACGGTAAAATATGGAATAAAATGGCAATCTTAAACGGGAAATCAACAGTGCTAATATAATTTTACCGTAATATTAGAAAAAGTTGCACCGTACACCGAACAGTTTTCTATCTCTACACACGAGATACACAAGAAACAATGTGTCAGTTGTTTTGTTTTTAATTGTTTGTTGTAAGCTGACCTTGAGAGTCCTAAAAGGCGCCTAAAAAAATAAAATGAATTATTATTATTATTATTATTAGGGCCTCGGGGCAATCACACCAAGCACTGGTCCCATACAGCAATAGCTGTATGGGACCAGTGCTCGGTCCCTACATACATACATATATGTTTCTCACACACACACACACACACACATTTTGAGGTTAAAGGGCATAGTTTGAAATCTCTGGAGAATCTCATCATAGTGTACACACACCAGCAGTAGCCCCCGTGGCCCTTTCAAAATTTCCCCAGAGGAAATTTTCTAGTTTATTATTATTAATTAGACAGAAAAAAATATTATGTAAATATCTTATTTATACAGCAACCTATGCCCTTTAACCTCAACATGTGTGTGCATGTGTGTGTGTGTTTGTGAAACATGTGTATCTGCAGGAGTGTGTTGAGTGTGTAACTAAAATCACATAAAGTTACCTGTGTGTGTGTGTGTGTGTGTGGTATGTTGTCAACTTTACCAGAAGGCTGCAGAGTGCAAGTATTTCAATGCATATGTCAAAGTTAGAGTGTGTGAAAGTGAAAAATAACTTTAGGTTCACCAGAGGGTTCAGACAGTGGGCTTGGCTTCATTAAGGATATTGAGTCTAGAAACCTCTGAAAAAACATTTACTTGTGGCAACTTCAAACTTTTAATTTCCAAAAGACAAACCTGGCTGGCAGCAGGTCAGCTGTCACTAATAATGTTGATTCTGTGAGTAACTTGCAATTTCATGATAGGCTAAAAGGAAACTAAGCCAAAGATTTTTTGTGACAGAAGAAGCTTCATTTTACAATTGTTTCCAACAGCACCACACCAGTTCAGGAGTTTCATTCATTCATTCATTCATATACCGATTATTTAGGATTAGGTGTTTACAGAAAAATAATGAACATTTTACATTGACATCATCATTCAAACCATCAGGGACAAAGTATTTGATTTATTTACTGTAATATATTTATTTATTTGTTATGACAGGAATAACTAATCTGCTATGCTTTATTCTGACTACAATGACATTACTCTTCTAAGCATTACAGTTAATGTAAAGCCCTGAGAGTGTGAGACGCGTTAGAATAACATTAACTGATTTGTATTTTCTCTCTGATGTTTCTGCTTGTAGAAAATGAGACGGTCCAGTTTACTGTGTGTGCAGCTGTCTTGTTCCCATGTTCCAGTACACTGCAAAAAAAGAAAAGTTGGGTGAACTCAAAATTTCAAGGCAACAAACTTCGATAAAGTTTTAAGTTGGACAATTAAACTAAATATTTTAAGTTTTGTTTTTTGAGTTTGCTCAACTCTGAATTCAGATTTTTGTCAACTCAACTGTAAGTTGCACTAACTTATAATTTTACACTGTAATAACTTTTAATCCTTACTTCTGCTAACTTCTGCAATGTGCTGAATTGGCACGATTGTAACGCTGCTATGAAATGTCAGCTAATGTTGTGACCACAATTTTGAGTTAGCATTGATATGCTAATGGCTACTCTTGAAGCTGTAACAAGCAGCGCCGCTAGCATCAGTTAGCAGCTAGCATCAGTTAGCCGCTAGCGTCAGTTAGCTGCTAGCTTTCGCTAATGAATTTCACTGCTTTCCCGCATTTCACAACAAAGAAATAAGAGTTATCAGAACTATTGTCCCTTGTTTTGAACCCCAACTTAAAGATATAAGTAACAACAACTCACAAATTGTTTTTTGAGCAGACAACTGGCTTCCTTTGTTGTGCTATTAAATTATTGCCCTAAATGTCAATAATTTATATTTCCAAGTTTTACCAACTTAAATCACTGTTTTAGGCCAAAAAATACAAGTTGGCTTTTTTGCAGTGTAAGGATCTGCCAAAAACCCTATCCACCAAAACTAACCAGAATAGGTCAATCATAGTTAATTATCTATGAATACAATTTTGTCCTTACCCTAACCGTACCAAAGTTACCAAGTCCAGATGTTGTGGATAGTGGGAATGTAAAAAAAACACACACAAAAAAAAAAACAATGTCACATAACATGTGGAGTATTAAGTAAGTGGTATAATGTAGTGAGTGAAATGTCTTTCTGAGCTTTCAGTCACATGCTGCAGCCTTCATCATTCAATGGAGATTCATTAGCTAAAGATGCTGAAGCTCATTGATTTAACAAAAATGAAACGATACGTATAGGGTGAATTCAGGTAATGTGGGACACTTTTTGCAATTTTGACTTTGTTATATTTTTCTAAATTGAAAAATATTTTATGTAATTTCAGTCACATGACACCCATGGAAGACCAATAGTAAAGATTTTGATGACTATATTTACTTTAAGCAGGAAATAAACCAGCCAAACCTTAAGTGTCCCATATTACCCGAATCCACCCTGTTAGTGGGGCGGCATACCTAACCTATTGTTCATTTTGTGATAAATGCACCAAATTTGGTACATATATAGATTAATATATTTAGAAAAAGACTGGATATTGGGCCATCGCATATGTGTGTGACATTCTGATGACCATGGCCGGCAAGTTTCCAAAATGGCAACCAGCTGTTACAAGTAGATAGAACCTGGGCCTCCAAGCTGCTGTTCACATGTTTACAACACCACAAATATTAATGAAATAAAAGTTCAAGTGAAAATATGTTTTTCGACCATGTAAAACAATAAAAAATTTAAGAAAATGCAACAAAATGGTGAGATTGTTTCTGCATGTTATAGTAATAAATGAACTCTTTGGTGTTCTGATGTTCTGTCTGTGACACATTGGACTCCTCAGCCAGCCGCTGGCTCACAGGGCTCACACATCATATCTATATGAAACTATCTTATAATAAAGATCTAAGGAATCATTGGTAAAAAGCATGCCAGGATATCATATCAGGAAGTTGATGTAATACGATGCAAAGTGAGGCTAGTTAAAAAATGGCTGACACGGCAAACAGGGTCTGAGTTTGTGATGGCCCAATATCCAGTTTTGTTCCCAATATATTAATCAACACATCTGCCAAATTTGGTGCTTTTATCACAAAATGAACAATTGGTATGATAAATTAAACTATGCCGCCACACTATGTAATGTCTGTAATGTATATCATAATGTAAACTCAAACATGCCATGGTAATAATGTGATAATCCTACAATGGTACAATGTTGTTGCTGTGTTTAATTAATGAAATGCAGAGGTTGACTATTGAGCAGCTTGTAGAACCTGATAATGTAATAAATTCCTGATAATGTAATAACCCCGATAATGTAATAAAAATCTGCACTTGAGTCCATTGAAAATTGTCCAATTGAAAAAATGACCACAGAAAAAGGGCGTGAAATTAAAAATGTAATATCACCGTAGTAGATGCTTTTGATTACCGTAAATCAAGGACAAGAACAAAAATATAATGTAATAACCCCGATAATGTAATAAAAATCTGCACTTGAGTCCATTGAAAATGTAATAAAACCTGATAATGTAATAACTTCCCAATAATGTAATAAAGTGCATTTCCCAATAATGTGATAAAGTATAACATTAATGGGAGGTTATTACATTATCAGGTTAGCCTTCATTTCACAAGTCCTGATAATGTAATAATTCCCCAATATTGTAATAATTTAACAGCAGACCACCCATTACTTGGGTTCAAGTGGTGATAATGTGTATCAACTCTAGCTCAAGATAGGTATCCATGACAACCGAATGCATTCAACAGCTTCTTGAAATCCAAAGGTGCTTGGTGTTATACTTTATTACATTATTGGTAAAAAAGTGTATTACATTATTGGGAAATGCACTTTATTACATTATCGGGAAGTTATTACATTATCAGGTTTTATTACATTTTCAATGGACTCAAGTGCAGATTTTTATTACATTATCGGGGTTATTACATTATCTGGAATTTATTACATTATCAGGTTCTACACAGCTCAACGTTTATTTCAGTAATACTGATTTTTGGTTGTATGTTGGTATTGTTTTTGGGATTGGAACCGTGAGTAAATATTTTGGGTTTGGTGTGTCTTCATATTGAGCTCCATGTTCTCATGTGGACACTGTAAAGCCCCTGCAGCGATGCACATCATGGGTGGCGGATCCTGAACCTGCCGCTCTCACTCACACAAAGTTTTGTCTGGGATGTTCTGACGCTGTCATGGACCGTTGGGCAATAAAAAGCCTGAAACCAAACCCAGAGCCTAATCCAGCCGGGACAATCGCTGGCAGAGGCTGCACCTCCACAGATCTGAATCCCTGCAGCCTGTCCCCACGCAGCTCTGGATGGAGGAGGGCCACATCAGAGCACATGGAGGAAGACAGAAAGTCAGTGTCTGGAGCAGAATGAAGGGTTAATGATGCACTTCTGGTGTTGATCGCAGTGTTTATGGGGGACCCTCTGATGGAGCAACACATCTTTTTTTTCTTCTTTTTTTTATAAATCCTTTTTTCATTCACATAAAACGACAATTTCACACGTAGAGTGTATCCAAAAAATAGTAGTTCTGTCTAAGTATTCTAAGAAGGGCTGTAGAACCTGATAATGTTATAAATTCCCAATAATGTAATAACCCCGATAATGTAATAAAAATCTGCACTTGAGTCCATTGAAAATGTAATAAAACCTGATAATGTAATAACTTCTCGATAATGTTATAAAGTGCATTTCCCAATAATGTAATACATTTTTTTATACCAATACTGTAATAAAGTAAAACACCAAGCACCTTTAGATTTCAAGAAGCTGTTGAATGCATTCATGTTGTCATGGATACCTCGTTAGTGAAAAACGGATGAACGGGTCAAAAGTGAATAAAGATTCAACTTTGACCTGTTGGTGGCGCTAGAGCTCTTGAGCTAGAGTTGATACACAGTATCACCACTTGAACCCAAGTAATGCTGTTAAATTATTACAATATTGGGGAATTATTACATTATCAGGTTTTATTACATTTTCAATGGACTCAAGTGCAGATTTTTATTGCATCATCTGGGTTATTACATTATCGGGAATTTATTACATTATCAAGTCCTACAAGGGCTGCCAGGTTTTCTTACAGGCGTTGCCAGAACCCGCCAGTGATAATCTAACCTTCTCAAGCCTGATATGAGTTTGGAGCAACACATCTTGAACTGAGGGGATCAAAGTTAGAGATGATTATTGGGTTTGATCGATTGTTCTAATGAGTGTGATTGGTTCAGGTTGGCTGAGGGGCTTTATGATTAACACTAAATAAAATCATTGTATTCCCAATTGTCATGAACAGCTTCATCAGCCAGTGAAGAAACATTCCTGCACATAAAGTGCGCTACCAGATAAACTCCACCCACTACTGGGTGTCCTACTACGGTCCAAACGTGCCAAGGAGCACACCAGCTTCCACACAGGCTTGGAGGCATCGGAGGAAGAAATCTTATTTCCTCTGCTACCTTTTAGGCGTTTCAGTGACTTTAAAATGTGCAGATAGTCCGCAGGTAACCGTTGCGTAAACGTGCAGCCCGTCCAGAGTCGTGCGTAAAAGTTTATTTTTCCTTTGGAGACCATGCGCAGCATCTCAGAGCCGTGCGTCGCAGGCGAGGTACCACAAGCGTTGCCAGCAAGAGTCGGACATGCAGCCCCTCGCGAGATTATCCTGGCTGGACCTTCTCTGTTCTCAGCCATGGCCTTGTCCTCCCGAGGCTCAGCAGATCCCGGGTCGGACGCCAGCGCGGACTCGATGATTCCCACGTCGCCTCCGGAGCAGTCTTCTTCTTTTTTGCGCAGGCCTCCTGAAGTTTTGGAGTCGGGGGAAATGACAGAAGATGAGCCGAAAGTTTATTTGGAAGCCAGCGACCTCTGGACACAATTCCACAAATGCGGCACCGAAATGGTCATTACAAAGTCCGGGAGGTAGAGTAAATGTGACAAAGTTTTACTGGGTTTCACTGAGTGCATGTATCACGCCCTGCTCTCCTCTCCCCGCAGGCGCATGTTCCCGCCGCTCAAGGCCAGGTGCTTCGGGATGGACAGAAGAGCCAAATACATGTTTCTGATGGACATCGTGGCTGCTGACGACTGCAGGTACAAGTTTCACAACTCCCGCTGGATGGTGGCGGGGAAGGCGGACCCGGAGATGCCCAAACGCATGTACATCCACCCGGACAGTCCGGCCACCGGGGAGCAGTGGATGTCCAAAGTCATCAACTTCCACAAGCTGAAACTGACCAACAACATATCAGACAAGCACGGATTTGTAAGTTTGTATTTTAATAATCACAATAAAAGCACATTGATGGTAATTTGTGTTCATTTTTTAGTTTTCCAAACATTAAAACAGCGGATTAAATGGCATTGATATATTTTCTAGTTTCTGCTTATGTCTTCACCATGTTTGGAAAACTAAAAATTAGTTTGGAAAACTGATTTTGGAGGGTTTCAAATTCAATTCAAAATTCTATATGGTGGCTGATATAGTCATTTTTGAGCTGGAATGAAAATATTTTATGTGGATTGTGCACCAATTTTTCACCACTCTGTAAATTTATCCAAAGAGCAACTTTCTCAAAGTTTATTGAATCAAGAAATGTATTAAAAATAAGAAAATAAAGAATAAATAGGATTTAAATAAATAGCTTTATAAACATCATTGTTGTTTACTTTACTGAAACTGACCAACAACATATCAGACAAGCACGGATTTGTAAGTTTGTATTTTAATAACCACAATAAAAGCACATTGATTTTTAGTTTTCCAAACATTAAAACAGCAGATTGTTGCATGAAGTAATACCATTTAAAATTACATTGATATATTTTCTATTTTTTGCTTATGTCTTCACCATAACGTTTTTTTTTATCATAACCAAAACAGACACTTTTTCCTAACACATAATTTTCATATAAAGTGTTTTAACTTCATTATAATTTCCTGCAGACAATTCTCAACTCGATGCATAAATACCAGCCGAGGTTTCACATCGTGAAGGCGCATGACGTGCTGAAGCTGCCGTACAGCACCTTCAGGACTTATGTCTTCTGTGAGACTCAGTTCATCGCAGTGACAGCCTACCAGAACGATAAGGTGACAAGTTATTCTCTTCATTTCCAACACCATAACTAAATATATCGCTGTATATAATATATAAGTGATTTTCTCTTTAGATAACGCAGCTGAAAATAGACAACAATCCTTTCGCCAAAGGCTTCAGGGACACGGGCAACGGGAGGAGAGAGAAGAGGTGAGTTATGGATTTATTTCATTACAAAATAACAAATTAATTTATTGCTACAGCACACACAAAAATCAGCTTTTCTTTCCTTATTCTTTTTATATTTTTTATTTCAAAATTTTATTGAGAAGTTACAATTACAGTCAGAACATTCATCTTGGGTAGTGCAAAAAAGTCTGGCATCACAAATTGAGAAAATAAATAAATATGAGATAAAGTGAATGAAGTGCATAAGTCAGTACAGGTGTAAATTAAACAGAATGATAAAAAATAATTAACCCTTTATAAGGCACTCCTGGAAATTGAAAATGTCAACCCTGAAGTGTTATTAGAAGATATTACAAGACTTTTTGCAAAATGTTTAATTTTTATATTGCAAATCGAGGTCAATTGAGTCTTTATTATTATTATATTTATTATTATTATTATTATTATTATTATTATTATATTTATTATAGTCTCTTTCCCACAGCAACCCTAAATAGACAATAACACATAATTTGCATCCATCGCCACTTTATCTTTTACCTTTAAACTATTTTCTCTTTTAACTACTTATTACACATGCTACTTATTACATATGCGTAATGTCTGAATGTCTTTTTTAAAGCACCTTATATATGAGAAGCACACCTAAATTATATTACATACTTTTTTAATACAATGACAATAAAGGAAAGCTTGAATCTTGTTGGTTTACTGAAGCACAAGTTACCAAATATGATTCTTTGCCTGATAAAGGGTTAAAAAGAAGAGAGGGGAAAAAAAAGAAAAAGGCACGACATATTGCATTTCTCCAAATATTTATTGAATTATGTTAACAGTATGTATACTTTTGTTATTATCAATTATTTTTGATACATTCAAGGTTGAATTCAATTTCAAAAACAGGAAAGAAAGGTTGACTTTTGGAAAATTTGTCTTTATGTATGTGGTATTTTGCCATTAGAATAATCAAGTGTTGAAGTTTCCTATCGTTATTGCTATAATATAACAGTATATCTATTTTTTCCCCCAAAAAAATCTGGTAAAAATGACATTCAACAAAAAGGTGCCTGCACTGAAAAAAGAAAATAGTTGAACCAACTTAATTGAATTGTTTCATTTGGTAACACCTAAATGAATTAAGTTCTTTCAAATTAATTTAATAAGTTAGATTAACACAACTGATTTTAAATTAATTTGAAAGAACTTATTAATTTAGGTGTTACCAAATGAAACAATTCAATTAAGTTGGTTCTTTTTTCAGTGTGGTTGTTTTCAACTTCAGCATTACAACAAAATACACAATTAACATCAATATTGACAAATTTTGACAACAATCAACACTGCATTCATAAAAAGTAGCCACAATGTCAAAATACAGAAATTATAATACGCAAAATGAACTAAACTAGAAGTAAACTGTGTCCAGAATGGTTTGTCAGTATTGTTATTGTTTGTGTGATTATAAGCATTATATTCCTGATGCATTCATGTTCAAGCAGAATTAAATGTTGCAGCTGATTCATTGTGTACCTAATTTTAATACTTTTAATATAATGATACATAATATAATGTGATTACGTCATATAGGTAATCTGAAGCGAGGTGTAATTTCTTATAAAGTCATATGTTTTTATGTAAATATAAATGATGCAAACAAGTTAAACTTTACCTTCTGAAATATAGAAATGGAAATACTTTAATAGAGTACATCATACAGTCAGTATTTGAGTAAATGTACTAATTTACTTTCCAGTTTTCCTGGATAGACTGTGTACTTTCTACTAATATTCATGTTGTAGTTTAGTTGTTTTCCATTTTATATGGGATGTTTGAGACAGATGTCGATACTGATTTTGGAGGGGGAATTCATCGATAACCGATATTCAAATTCAATTCAAAATTCTATTTGGTGGCTGATATAGTCATTTTTTTGACCTGGAATGAAAATAGACATTTTTATGTGGATTGTGCACCAATTTTTTTAATTTTTAGGATTTTTATTTTACTTATTTATGTCATTAGGTACCATGAAGTACATCAAAACAACAAAAATTTAAAAATAGCAATTTCAGAATTTCATCAATAACAGAGTTTCATAGTATTTCATCAAAATCAAAGTTACTTCAGAATTCCATCGATCTTATTACGTTCAATGCTTCCCTCAATACTAATAATTGGTTATATGGTTGGTATAATAAACTTACCCTTCCATAACTCCCACTTGTTAATGTCTTTTAGTCTTTTTGGTCATTTAAAGACTTTTTTGGTCATTGTGGGGTCTTCTTTTAGTCATTTCGTGCCTTTTTTGGTAATGTCGTGTCTTTTTTTTTGGTCATTTTGTGTCTTTTTTTGGTCATTTTGTGTCTTTTTTGGTCATTTTGTCTTTTTTTGATAATTTTGTGGTCAATTTGTGTCTTTTTTGGTAATTTTGTTTCCTTTTATGGTCATTTTATGTCTTTTTTTGTCATTTTGTGTCTTTTTTTTGGTAATTTTGTGTCTTTTTTGGTCAATTTGTGTCTTTTTGTGGTCAATTTGAGTCCTTTTTTGCTTATTTTATGTATTTTTTGGTCAGAGAGATGTTTAGTTGTTATCTGCCTCATTATTTGTTCAAAATTCGTTGTATCAACTGAGTTTGTATGATCTGAACTGTGCGTGTGAGATTCTGTTCAGTGAGCGGGGGTCGCAGACAACATGCATGTTAAATTGGGGGTCGCGACTCAAAAAGGTTGAGAACTACTGTTCTAGAGGGACATCTGGAATGCCCTGCTTAGCCTGCTGCCCCCGCGACTCGGCCCCGGATAAGCAGACGAGAATGGATGGATAAATGGATGGACTATATCTGGAACAGACAAATTTTGTGTTATAATGTAATGAATTCATAAAACAATCCTAAATTACAACCAGTCAGGATATTTTGTGTTGTCAGAAGTTGCTTCACAATTTAAATTTGAATTTTTTTCTTTCTGTTTCATCAGGAAACTACAACATTCCTCGCAGAAGTCTAAAGAGATGCGGATGACTGACATGAAATCTGAACCTGTAGAAGAATCGTCTGCACAATATTTAGACAATTCTAAATCCCCAGGTATGGAAAATGTATTTTTCACATACTTCAATCTGTATAATGATAATTATGTACACTGTAAAAAAAAACATACAGTGAGTGTATTTTGTACTGTAAATTTAAATGTAAATAAAAATGTTATTTAGACTGAATTTGAGTAAATGTACTCATTTACTACACTGTAAACAATTGTCTTGTAAATTAACAGTAAAATAGTGGCAGCATGGTTGCCAGCATTCTACTGTTAATTTTACAGTTCCTCTACTGTTATCTACTTTACAGTATGTTACTGTGATAAAACCACATACTGAATTACAGTAAAATCCTGCATTTCATTGATTTTTTACAGTAGACTAAAACACAGTATAGTGCTGAAGCTAGTTGGAATATTGTTGCAGTATACAATGCAGTCATTTTCAGTAAATAGAGCATATTACTGTCTGAAAGCCAATTACTATGAATTAAGTGCTGTCTTCACTGTAACTTCAGTAATTTTAATAAACCATATACTGAATGAGTTAGTTAAGTAAAATACAGCCATTAAAAATGTGAAGAGACTTAGAAAATATCATATATATATATATATATATATCATATATTTTACGGGAAACGGCAAGCTACCTACAGATATTGCCCAGAATGCATTGTTTTCTACAGTATAATACCTTTTTAATGGAAAACAGTATGTTACTGTCACAATTTGGCTGTTTTCTTACATCAATCTGTTACAGTGTATATGATCCTGTTTTTTTCAGGGTAATTGTTTCTTTGTGACCTTATTTCTGATGCAATTTGACAGTGTTTTACTGTAATATCATTTTTTTTTACAGTGTAAAATAAAGTGGCAGCTTAACAAACTATCCCATGTGTCTTTTCAAGATGCTCATGAAAGTGACGACAGTGTTGAAGACAGTTCTGGACAAGACGTGTGCACAACAACAACAACAACTGAGCCAAAGGTTTCCACAGCAGAGAGGACAGTCCACTCTCCAGCTGGACCACAGAGACACATGGACAACAGACACGTCACCAGTACATCAACAGACGAGCCTCAGGACACAGACAAGGAACAACCGGGCAAATTATGCAGCAGTTTTGTGCACAGCGGCGTTTATCCATGGGAATTAAACAGACATGTGTGGGATCAGAGTGTCCCCAGCGGTCTTTTCAACCCTGCTCAGGTAAACACCTGGAACACAGCAGGTCCATGTGGACTGAGCCTGGCAGCACCCAGCAGGACTCCAGGAGCTCCGGGGTTCCCCATCGGCCTTCAGCAGCACGCTCCGGTACTGTAACCATGACATTCTTCTGCACCAGTGGTTCTCAACCTTTTTTCAGTAATGTATCCCCTGTGAAATATTTTTTCAGCCAAGTACCCCCTAACCAGGGCAAAGCATTTTTGGTTGAAAAAAAAACAAAACTTAAAAACCAACATGGTCTCACAGAAATCCGTGAAATAGCCACGGATTCGCTTAACTCAAAATCCGTGGAATAGCCACGGAATCACTCAAATTTCCGTGAAACTGACACGGATTACGCTACAATGCAAGTTAATGACAGTCATTTCCCGTGGCTACATCAAATAGTCAGTGTACTTTCGACTATTACTTCATTTTGTAGTTGAGTTGAGGGTAATACCCAGGATCCCCACTCCACCAACAACATCCTGTGTAAACATTTAGATGTGTTACATCTTTGTTTTTTTATTTATTTAAATGTTTCATATATTTTAATACCATTATCCAACATCAAGGTCTAAATGTTTTTTTTCCTCTCTGCTAAGACTAGAAAGGTGCTGTATAAACGCAGTTTTGGTGCTCAAAATGCCAAAATGGAAAAACAAACAAAACATTTTTTTTTCATTCACAGCATTGTTTACAGTGTTTTCCTTTCCAGGAATGATGAGCCTCTGCACTGTAACTAATCACTGTGAAATCTGCAGTTATTAACTGTTTATTATTACTTATTATTCACAGTTCATCACTGTGTTTGATTTTTACAGTATAGTGCTGTAAAATTTACAATAAAAATTGGTCCTTGTGACAAAATTACAGTAGTTAAAACATTACTATAGAAAAAACACAGTAGACAGTATGAAAAGTAAAGTAGACTACTGTATTTTTCCAATGTTTTAATCATAATTTTGATCAGAATCAGCCCAAAACCAAAAAAAATAATAAACTTAAAGTTTTTCATACAAAACACAATATGGAAATCAATTGTAAAACAGTAAATGTATCAATATTATTTTCTTTAGTGTATAGAGTAATTACTTGCAATTACTAGTTATTTCTATAAAAAATAATGATGAAATTATTATCAAATTAACAGCATTGTTTACTGTGCCATATTCCGATATACAGAACCGTTAAAAATCACAATGTTTAACTGTTTTTTTATTATTACAGTAAACAAATCAGTATTGTAAACACAACTAAAATAGCGTTTAATTGTTTTTTTATTTTACACTTATAAACAGTTCAACTGTAAATAATAGTAAGTTACTTGTTAATTGCTGCCAATAAGTTACTGTAAAAAACACAGTAAATTCTCTACAGTGTGAATACTGTGGATAAAGCACACAGCTTGTTGTATCTCCTGAACGTTGATAGTAACTTGGGAAGATATTTGACACAGATCGGGGACTGTGGATTATGTCCACCAACACTTTTGGGAGGGGTCTCAGTCCAGTATGGACAGAAGGAATGATTACAGCAAGAAAAACCTGTTTCAGTGTTCATAGGGACACCTGACTGATGTTTTAACACTGCACAAACCAACTAACAAAAAAATAAGGACAAATAACTAGAATTAAGCAAATACATGCTCGAAACAAGTCAAATTATCTGCCAGTGCAGTAAGTAAGTGTTTCTTTCTAAGAATTCTTTAAATAAGTAAAAAAAAATATCTAGGCTGGAAAAACAATGATATGTTGAAATAAATCCAAATATAATTATTTTGAGCAATTGTGGCTTGAATAGCCCGACTGTAGTAACATTAAAATAAGCCAGTAATACTTGAAACGAGCATATTTTGGTGGTAGAAAATGCTTTTGAAATAACATTCAAACTACATGCAACTAACACTTTCAACTGGAACCAATATTTTAGGTAAAAACTCACCATATTCAACAGTTGAATAGCTTGAAAAGCATGAAAAAGCTCACAGTGTCAATCCTTAAAAGAAGTCTTTAAACAATAAGATAATCAAACTAGAAAATTTCCTCTGGGAAAATTCTGAAAGGGCCACGGGGGCTACTGCCGGTGTATGTACACTATGATGAGATTCTTCGGATTTTCAAACTATGCCCTTTAACCTCAAAATGTGTGTGTGTGTGTGTGTGTGTTTGTGTGTGAGTGTGTGTGAAACATGTATCTGGAGGAGTGCGCGCGCTTACGCACGCATTTGTGTGTGTGTGTGTGTAGCGAAAATCGCATAAAGTTATGTGTGTGTGTGTGTGTAATTAAAATCACATAAAGGTACCTCTGTGTGTGTGTGTGTGTGTGTGTGTGTATGTGTGTGTGTGTGTGTAATTAAAATCACATAAAGGTACCTCTGTGTGTGTGTGTGTGTGTGTGTGTGTGTGTGTGTGTGTGTGTGTGTGTGTGTGTGCATGCGCACGCATGTGTTTGAAGCATGTGTCTGTAACTGTAATCACATCAAAGATCAAAGGCAATCAGATCAAAGCAATCAACTGAATTAACTGACACCTGCCAATGTCCCGGAACACTGACAGGCTGGAATTTCTGGCCTCGAACAGAAAGCATTTTTGGCAAAACCATAATACCTATCATTGATCCGACTTCACTTTGAGCGTCCTGAGTTCTTCCTGAATGTCTACATATGTTGTTTTTTTTAAGAAAAATGAAAAAATAGCTTTGTTAGAGCGATCTAAAAAGACTGTTACATCTCCCTTATTTAGAAATCTTCCTGCGTTTTTAATATGGGAGCCAATGAGGCTGTTGGTGGTTTTGGTGGCGCATCTGTGCGTCCTACGCCCAAACTATAACTCTGACAGCTTTACCAGAGGATTGTGAGTGAGAAGACAATTTTTCCTACATTTCTATGTATAAATTATTTGCGGCCTGCAGCGCAGTTTTCAAATTTATTTTTTGACAATTTCTTCTCTCCCTCTACACTCACACACTGTGACACGAACATTCCGTGCAATACACACCCATTATAATCTCAGAATTTCTCCAAAAATGATCATGGTCATTGAACAGGGATTGATAAAAAACTATATGACCTATCGAAACGTGGATTAATACACCGATACACAAGACTTGTGTCTACTGTTTAAAGTTTAAATGGAGTCTCTAGGTGAAATTATGCCAGAGAAGTAGACGTTTAAAAATCTCCAATTATTGTTCTTTTTCGCTCATTTTTTTTCAGCCGTCCCATTCATTTCAATGCAAAATTTTGGGCAGTTTTTCGCGACTTATGTATATAAAAATTCATATTCTGTAGAGAAAAGTAATAGCACACCGATCCCGATCAAACCGCACGTTTTGATATATAATTTGTCCTGCAACTCTTCAAGTAGTGCAGCACTGGCCCTAATAAGCACATAAAGCTATGGTCAGTAGGTAAATTATACTCAAAACAATATAATAAAGATACTATTGCTAGATATAAGAAGAAAATACTTGGTAAGCTTCATGTTTTTTGTATTGAAGTAACTATCCTTTAATGTTTTAACAGTAAATGTTGAGCAATTGTTTTTACGTATTAATATAATTTGAAAAGTCACCACAGCTGTCATATAAATGTAGAAGTACAATGTACAATGTCCTCTGAAATGTGTAGGCGGGTTAGAACAAGAAAAGTATCTTAACACTGTACTGAAGTGTACACTATAAAAAATGTTTGTAGAAATTACAGTAAAATACTGTGAAATTGTGTCAGAAAAAAGGCGTGAAATTAAAAATGTAATATCACCGTAGTAGATGCTTTTGATTACCGTAAATCAAGGAAAAGAACAAAAATGGTCAACTGTAGAAAACAGTTTTTTTAATGTAAAATTAAAGGAGGAATACCATTATGTCACAAGGACACAATTACCCTAAAACTCAAAATTTGAGGGGTTTTTTATATTTAAATTTACAGTAGAAAACCCCACTCATTGTTATTTTTACGGTGAAATTTTGGCAACCATGCACAGCTGCCGGCATTTTACCATAAACTAAACAGAATTTTTATTACAGTGTAGTACTGAAACTGTTGTTAATCCATCTAGAACCTGATAATACAATAAATTCCCAATAATGTAATAAAGTGCATTTCCCAATAATGTAATACACTTTTTACCAATAATGTAATAAAGTATAACATCAATGGGAGGTTATTACATTATCAGGTTAGCCTTCATTTCCCAAGTCCTGATAATGTAATAATTCCACAATATTGTAATAATTTAACAGCAGACCACCCATTACTTGGGTTCAAGTGGTGATACTGTGTATCAACTCTAGCTCAAGAGCTCTAGCGCCACCAACAGGTCAAAGTTGAATGTTTATTAACTCGTTTTTCACAAAGGATGTATCACTGGAACCCTTGGGCCAATCCGAGCTCAATGCATCCTCAATGGGGTTTTTCGGCCATATTGGATTTTCTGCCATCTTTGATTTGATCAAAAACCTCCCATTAATGTTATACTTTATTACATTGTTGGTAAAAAGTGTATTACATTATTTGGAAATGCACTTTATTACATTATCGGGAAGTTATTACATTATCAGGTTTTATTACATTTTCAATGGACTCGAGTGCATATTTTTATTACATTATCAGGGTTATTACATTATCAGGAAGTTATTACATTATCAGGTTTTATTACATTTTCAATGGACTCAAGTGCAGATTTTTATTACATTATCGGGGTTATTACATTATCGGGAAATTATTACATTATCAGGTTTTATTACATTTTCAATGGACTCAAGTGCAGATTTTTATTACATTATCGGGGTTATTACATTATCGGGAAGTTATTACATTATCAGGTTTTATTACATTTTTAATGGACTCAAGTGCAGATTTTTATTACATTATCGGGGTTATTACATATATCGGGAATGTATTACATTATCAGGTTCTACAAGCCTAATAATCTGCTGTATGTCTTTCTGTCGTTGTAAACAGGACCTGGTGAGCCTGTCACACTTTGGAGGCTTCCTGTTTTTTCCCTACAGCAGCTTCTCTGCAGCGTCAGCACAGTGCCTCATCCCACCTTTGCGGTCCAGGTTGGATTTCAGATCCTATCCAAGCCTCCACAGCCGGGACTACTTCACCTCTCCCATCATGTCTTCATGTGTTCCTGCTGCTGCTGCTGCTGCTGCTGCTGGACTCAAATATCTCACCCCTGGATTGCCAATCCTACCCAAGACAGAGCAGGACTCAGTAGATGAAGTTGAAGCTGACAGCCGTCAAGCTGAGTCACAAACAGGCTGAAAACACTGACTTGAGAAGAGATTCTGCTGATTTAAAGCGCCCCTGCCTGCATGTGCTCTGCCCACTCCGGAGGCTGCTCCGCCACAGGAATGACACTTAACTTATGTTCAAACAACATGGTCTCACAGGAATCCGTGAAATAGCCACGGAATCACTCCAATTTCCGTGAAACTGACACGGATTTCGCTACAATGCAAGTTAATGATTATGTACATTCACTGAGTGAATATTTAGAAAACAACACATATATTTCTCGCTAGAAATGTGATCAAAATCCATTTTTATGCAGAAACTAAGTCAAAATATTGATTTTTTCACTAAAAATGAGACAACTGTCGGCCATGTTTTTTATTCTGACGTTGAAAGTCATGTGACTTGGAACAAACCAATCGGAACAAATATCCATGGAATAGCCACGTCATTAACTTGCATTGTAGCCAAATCCGTGTCAGTTTCACGGAAATTTGAGTGATTCCGTGGCTATTCCACGGATTTTGATTTAAGCAAATCCGTGGCTATTTCACGGATTCCTGTGAGACCAGGTTGGTTCAAATGGAAGCTGCTTATTGGTAATGTCTTCTACATCTGTGTCTCATTGCCTACATGATTAAAGACTGATACATGCAGGGTAAAGAGCATTTTATTGTAGCAAATGTAACTTTTAAAACATCATATGAAGTTGTTATTTAAAAGGTATTGCTCAGGTGACCATAAAGATGCTGATTTACAGTTTTTCTCAGTGGCTTTGGTGCATTTCTCACATCACTATTAACATTTGCACAACAGTTAATGCATTTCTCAAAACAATTAGAACAAACTGCAAAACCTGGTTGATAACCTGTAAAAGTGTGTCACTGTCTCTAAATGGATCATACAGTATCTCACAAAAGTGAGTACACCCCTCTCATTTCTGCAATGTTTTAATCATATCTTGTCATGGGACAACACTGAAGAAATGACACTTTGATACAATGCTAAGTAGTCACTGTAGAGCTTGGATAGCAAAGTAAATTTATTGTTACTTCAAAGTAACTCAAAATACAACAATGAATGTGTAAAATGCTGGCAACAAAAGTGAGTACACCCCAAGTGAAAATCTCAAAATTAAGCCAAAATTGGGACCAATTAGGCATTTTTCCTCCCTGTGTAATGCGACTAGTTAGTGTAACAAGGTGTCAGGTGTGATTGGGGAGCAGGTGTATTAAATTAGGTATTTTCACTCTCATACTGGTCACAGGAAGTTCAACATGGCACCTCATGGCAAAGAACTCTCTGAGGATCTAAAAAAAAGAATTATTGCTCTACATAAAGATGGCCTAGGCTATAAGAAGATTGCCAACACCCTGAAACTGAGCTGTAGCACAGTGGCTAAGACCATACAGCGGTTTAAGAGGACAAGTTCCATTCAAAACAGGCCTCGCCATGGTCGACCAAAGAAGTTGAGTGCGCGCGCTCAGCGTCATATTCAGAGGTTGGCTTTGGAGAACAGGCGTATGAGTGCAGCCAGCATTGCTGTAGAGGTTGAAGGGGTGGGGGGTCAGTCTGTCAGTGCTCAGACCATACGCCGCACACTGCATTCAATTGGTCTGCATGGCTGTCGTCCCAGGAAAAAGCCTCTTCTAAAAAAGATGCACAAGGAAGCTCGCAAAAGGTTTGCTGACGACAAGCAGACTAAGGATATGGGTTACTGGAACCATGTCCTGTGGTCTGATGAAACCAAGATAAACATATTTGGTTCAGATGGTGTCCAGCGTGTGTGGCGGCAAACAGGTGAAGAGTACAAAGACAAGTGTGTCTTGCCTACAGTCAAGCATGGTGGTGGTAGTGTCATGGTCTGGGGCTGTATGAGTGCTGCTGGCACTGGGGAGCTACAGTTCATTGAGGGAACAATGAATGCCAACATGTACTGTGGAATACTGAAGCAGAGCATGATCCCCTCCCTCCGTAAACTTGGCCGCGGAGCAGTATTCCAACACGATAACGACCCCAAACACACCTCCAAGACGACCACTGCCTTCCTAAAGAAGCTGAGGGTGAAGGTGATGGACTGGCCAAGCATGTCCCCAGACCTAAACCCTATTGAACATCTGTGGGGCATCCTCAAATGGCAGGTGGAGGAGCGCAAGGTCTCCAACATCCACCAGCTCCGTGATGTCATCATGGAAGAGTGGAAGAGGATTCCAGCTGCGACCTGTGAAGCTCTGGTGAACTCCATGCCTAAAAGGGTTACGGCGGTGCTGGAAAATAAAGGTGGCCACACAAAATATTGACATTTGGGTCCAATTTTGACATTTACAGTTGGGGTGTACTCACTTTTGTTGCCAGCATTTTACACATTCATTGTTGTATTTTGAATTACTTTGAAGTAACAATAAATTTACTTTGTTATCCAAGCTCTACAGTGACTACTTAACATTGTATCAAAGTGTCATTTCTTCAGTGTTGTCCCATGACAAGATATAATTAAAACATTGCAGAAATGAGAGGGGTGTACTCACTTTTGTGAGATACTGTAGCTCATTCCTCTACAAGTATTCATGTCAGTGAAAGCGTCAGAGACATCAAGATGAAAAGTGCTGACACCATGTTTATGAACCAGATAGTCAAATGTCTCTGTCATGTTTTCATTATGACACTTTACTCTGGAAATGTTTCCAATGCTAAAAAGTCAGATCTTGGTGACGCTACCTGAAAATGCTCCAGACAGACTTTATACTATTTACACAGCCATTAGAAAACTACAGTAAAGTTACACATTACTGTATTTAGTGAGGTAACTGAGTACAACACACTGAATGTGTATGGTTCATATTTTTACTGCATATGCTCTTTGCAATTCTGATTTGTTTACAGCATTGTGCAAAAGGAACAAACAGCCTTATTTCCAACAAACATGGCGTCCCTTTGGGTGGAGCTGTGACAATCCAGAGTCTCAGTGTTGTAGAAATGGTCCTCACTATGTCCTGCTGGTTCATATATGTTGTAAAGTGTTTATGGTTTATGGATTCAGCTCTGAGTGATTGTAGAGAAGTGGCTCATCATTGGTTCAACTAATGCTTCACACAGCCTTCTCATCAGAGAAAGCTGAGCTTCACCTCAGAGAGATTATTCAATTCTGGAGACATTTTCAGTAAAAAATAAAGATTTTTAAAAAATGAATAAAATTTGCTTGACAGATTTTGACAACTAGTTCAACATTTTTGTATGTAATGACTCAAGCAATTAAATGAGGACTATTGGTTTTATATGGAATGACTATTCAGCATTAGAGTTAATTATTATTATATTAATTATTCAGCATTCATAAGTAGAGTTAATTTAGACTGACATGACATAAGCAAATGATAATGTTATAAAACACACTGCAAAAAAAGAAAAGTTGGGTGAACTCAAAATTTCAAGGCAACAAACTTCGATAAAATTTTAAGTTTTGTTTTGTTTTTGAGTTTGCTCAACTCTGAATTTCTCTGGCACAGTTGTAACGCCGCTATGAAATGTCAGCTAATGTTGTGACCACAATTTTGAGTTAGCATTGATACACTAATGGCTACTCTTGTAGCTGTAACAAGCAGCGCTGCTTGCATCAGTTAGCCGCTAGCACCAGTTAGCCGCTAGCTTTCGCTAATGACCAAATTTCACAACAAAGAAATAAGAGTTATCAGAACTATTGTCCCTTGTTGTGAACCCCAACTTAAAGATATAAGTAACAACAACTCACCAACTTGTTTTTGAGCAGACAACTGGCTTCCTTTGTTGTGCTAACTTACATTATTGCCCTAAATGTCAGTAATTTACATTTCCAAGTTTTACCAAATTAAATCACTGTTTTAGGCCAAAAAATACTTGTGGCTTTTTTGCAGTGCAGCAGAGAGTTGTATGAAAGCACTTGATGCATGTCCAAAAGCATTTGTAACCTGTTGTAATGAGAAACTGCTACTATGATGAGCACAAATGACTAAATGTTGTGGAGGTTGAACTAACTGTTGTGAAAACGTTAATATTGATGTGAGAAATGCACCAAAGCGACTGAGAAAAACTGTAACAGCTCTTCTGAATTCAGCAGGTCTTACCTTCGAACCCAGAAACATTTAACTGACAGACTTCTGAAGGAAGTTTGAGACAGGCCATTACAATATGATAAGGCCTGAGTGCATTACAGTTTTTCACAACCGCTATGACCCGTTTGTCAGAACCTTAAAAACTTTTTCAAAACTGTTAACGCACATCACACCTGATACACACAATCCCCCAAACAGTTAATTTCATGGTCAAAATCACCCAGTGTAACTAAACACAGACACACACTTCCAAAATACAATAACACACTAACACAATTCACCAAATCTACCAAAACACTGACACACGTTGTCTTCCAACAGAAACATTTAGTCAGTCACAGCACAGTGTCATAAAAAACACTGACAACTGATGGAAGAACACAAACCGAATCACTTTGCATGTTTCTTATCTACTTTTTTTCCTTTTTCTTTTACAATCAACAGATTATTGTATTGATCATACATGTAAATTACATGTAAATGTCTCCAAAAGCTCCAAAGCATGACATCTTCATCATCCAGACTAGAAAACAAAGCAGCGTGGAGCCCTACTGTAAATTTACCTCTAAAGTTCTGGCTGTAAACTCCATGAGGCCAGTTTCAGTTTGATGATGATATACCAAGTAAAACTGGAGACAAGCTCAAATAGATTTAGTATAAAATGATAGAACTGGATGGAACCCTCTTACGTATATGTTGTATTTGCGACCTTTGTTCACATTTGCAACATTTACTGTAAAATTCTTTATTGAGCATGATAGTGTTTTGAAAGTAAAAAAAGATTCAAAATCACATTTTATGTTGGACTGAATGACTAAAAAAGACACAAAATGACTTACAAAGACATGAAAAGACATGAAAATGATTCAAAAATGGACAAAATAGCCTCCATAGAGACAATGTTTGTGATGATGTTCTTCATTTTTCATTTGTTGGCCATGAATTTTGGTCCTTTTTTGTACAACACTCAGTACAGAAAGTGAACGAGCCGTGTCAGAGCAGCTTTGCAGAATGTTTACGTATGAAAGAAGAAGATAGTGAATGACAGGATTTGCATTAAACACTTTACTGTATTGCAAATTAAAATGACTTACAGTAGAGTAAAGAGGTAAAAAAAATCAGCTGTCATTCATTACTGTATTGCCAAATAGACAAAAAGAAAAAGGAGCAGAAGCTGTGATCAATGTAATCTTCAATTCATTAGTTTTGAACATGAGGTTTTCTGTTTTGACAAACTGTGTGAAAGCAATTGAAAATTCACCAGTTAACGTCTACTGTTTTGGTCTTGATTGAGCTTGTGTGTAAAAGGAGTTAAAACTAATTTTAAATGTGTAAAATGTGTGTATTTTGTGTCAAAAGAAGAAGAATTGTGTTAATTGTATCGCCCACACAGGCTGATGTTGTGGTAACTGTGTGAAGAGTTTTGAAAAAGCGGTAAAAGTATTGAACAACGGGTCATAGCGGTTGTGAAAAACTGTAATAACTCAAAGTAACTCCCCAGACTTAATGAAGATCTGTCCATTCTCCAGGAGACCTTCACATAAGGCAGGCAGCTGTTCTACTGTTACACGCACACAATAATTCAAATTATTGCTTCAAACATGTCAGCTTTCTGCATTGAAAGAAGTGATCTTTGACCATTTTTTTCTCTGACTGTAATCCAACAAATGAGAAAAAAAAGATATTTATCTGAAAAGTCCCTTTGTGTATTTTTTCAAAGCCTCTGTAAACTCATTAAATATAGGTCAAAGAACAGATTTTCTGTATATTTATTATGAATTTCACCCGAAGGCCTCTTTAAAATTACCTCACACTTTACACCTTAAGGTGTCATAAAAATGTGATACATAAAAAAGAAAATGTCACTTTCACCGCATCAAACCTTTTAGCAGCTTCCGACCTCACCATAGATATAAAAATGTTTTTTTTTATTATATGTTTCGATTCCCTTTTTGTCATAAGAATCCATGATTTTCTCAAGGGCAAAAACACAAAAATTGCAATATTTTCAAAAATAAGGTGCAAAGTGGAATATTTTGGGTGAGGTTATTCAAGCCTTGATTAGGTCAATAATTGATAACTCTTTTATTTCAATCCCAACACACCAAGACCATTTTTATGGTGTTCAGCTTTTTCATTGCCGTAATTGCAAGGTAAGAGAACCAGGCCTCCGTTGGAACTGTATGTGAATTTATTCAGAGTAGACAAAACAACTTGCTAGAAGTGGAAAAGACCTAAAACCTATTGTCCATGTTTTTTTTAAGGGAGAGGCTTAAATGTATTAGGTATTCATAGGAAAAGCATTATATTATGTCAGGATTACAGTGTATCAAAAATATGTGTTTATAATGGGAGTCAATGGGACCAAAACGGGCCAAAGTAAAAAGGGTTAAAGTGTGTTATGCATATCTTCTCTTCTATACACCTTGCAAAATAGGAATTTCATACAAGTTTCACACAATTAGCCTTTAAACTGACCGATATATTGAGAATCAAAAACAATAAGTTAGCTGAATGTATACGTTTGCTCCCTAAGGCAGTAGTTCTCAACCTTTTTGAGTCGCAACCCCCAATTTAACATGTATATTGTCCGTGACCCCCGCTCACTGAACACAATCTCACACGCACAGTTCAGATCACCAAAAAAAGTAAACAAAATGACCAAAAAAAGACACAAATTGACCACAAATTGACTACAAAATGACCAAAAAAGACACAAATTGACCAGAAAAGACACAAAATTACAAAAAAGACACAAAATGACTAAAAAAAGACAAATATGACCAAAAAAAGGAAACCAAATTACCAAAAAAGACACAAATTGACCACAAAATGATAAAAAAAAGACACAAAATGACCTAAAAAGACACAAAATGATAAAAAATAAAAAAAACACCCTGTAAAACCCAGATATAGAAAAACGCAAAAAAAAAAAATTTCAACCATTAAGATGTTGTTGTAGGAGGGTGAAAATGGAGTGTTTTCAAAAATTTTATGTTTTAGTAAGTTTTTACGGAAACGTTGTAATATTGCAACGTTGGGCTTAATGGGGAGCAGAATCTCCTGTATTTCCACTCATTGTCTGAACAACAGTACAGAACTAAGGATTCATTTGCAGGGTTTTGCTTCTCCCAAACCAGTATATAGCATGAATAATAATCTTAGTCATGTTGTTATGAAGTGTGATTTATTCAAACAAGCACTTTGACATTTATTTACATTATTTACATTTTAAGTTGCAGTCAGTTGCAGTGATAGTCCCAGAAGCAGTTCTTGTCCTCTGAAAAGCAGAGGCGGACATCACACTTGCTGCACTGGGTATTTGTATACCCTTTACTGCAATGTCTGCAGCGTCCTCTTGTCGTCTTGTATGGAAAGTGTCCAGTGAGGTCTCTGCACACATCCAGAGGGGGGTGTGCACATGTTTTTTTGGAGGAGGGACCGTTTGGACTCCCATCACCAAGGATGGTCTCTTTACAGCATCCGAAGGGCTCCCTGCTGCATCTGGGCGCCGTCCTCTCTTTGGAGTTTTGGGTGCTGTGCCCACCTGATTAGGAAAAAAAAGAATAAATATATCAATTTATATACATCTCAAATACGCATGAAGATACCACACTGTAAACAATTGTCTTGTATATTAACAGTAAAATACTGGCAGCTGGGTTTCCAGCATTCTACTGTTAATTCTACAGTTCCTCTACTGTTATCTACTTTACAGTATGTTACTGTGATAAAACCACATACTGAATTACAGTAAAATCCTGCATTTCATTGATTTTTACAGTAGACTAAAACACAGTATAGTGCTGAAGCTAGTTGCAATATTGTTGCAGTATACAATGCAGTCATTTTTGTAAATAGAGCATATTACTGTCTGAAAGCCAATTACTATGAATTAAGCGCTGTCTTCACTGTAACCTTAGTAATTTTAATATACCATATACTGAACACGAATATACTGGACAAGAAGAGAATTCGAAAATATCACACACATATATATATATATATATATATATATATATATAAATATAAACCCATAAAATATACGATATATATATATATATATCGTATATTTTATGGGTTTATATCTAGACCCATAAAATATACGATATATATATATATATATATATATATATATATATATATATATATATATATATATATATATATATATATCGTATATTTTATGGGAAACGGCAAGCCTCCTACAAATATTGCCCAGAATGCATTGTTTTCTACAGTATAATACAATTTTAATGAAAAAAAAGTTTTCTTACAGCAATTTGTTACAGTGCAGTCAAATATATCACAAACGAGGTAAATAGCAGGAATAGATAATTACCAGAATGAGAGAGGATGCAAGCTGTGCCTGGAACCTCCTCATGTTCAGTGTCTCCTTCTTTGGGATCTTGAGGGCTTGGCAGTGCCGCTTGTAGAGGAGCCAGACGTTGACCACAGCCAGGGTGATGGTGTGCCAGAAGATGTACATGTACCACCGCCGGGATTTCAGAGCGTACTTGTATTTCGCTGTAAATGAGTCCAACAAATCCACACCAAGGTTATAATAGTTTTGGATTTTTCATTAGTTTTAGTTTTAATTTCGTTGTGAATTTTTGTTTTCAAATTCAGTTAGTTTTAGTTAGTTTTAAGAGTGAGTTTTCTAGTTTTAGTTTAGTTTTTATTAGTTTTAGTGTTAGTTTTAGTTTTTTTGTAATGGGCTATGTGTTGGGTGCATGATTCAAAGTGGTCATAATAAATTTTGCCTTTATTTCCTTTGGTTTATCCATCTCAGCCCCAATAAGGTTATTAACTGTTTTGAATTTTGGTTCTAGTGTAAACATCCCAGTCTCAGTAAACATATTCACCATGTGTTGCATGTTCAAATAGAAACACTGAATTATGAATGAAAAAAGTTGACAAAAACGAAAACTAAGGACATTTTCACTATAATTTTAGTTAGTTTTAGTTAGTTTTGTAACCACACAATACAGTTTCAGTTAGTTATCGTTTTTTTAAAAACTCTAGTTTTTATTTTTATTTCAGTTAACGAAAATGTTTTTTCAATTCTAGTTTTCGTTATTTCGTTAGTTTTCGTTAACTATAATAACCTTGATCCACACCACCCATGTATTTGTTGTAGACACCCACAATGTAAGGCCTCCCGACGTCAATGTAGGTTTTGGTGACTTTGTCCCAGCGTTGAATCTCCTGCACAGGTTCTGGCCCAGCGAAGGATGACACAAGTGTGACCGCCCTGTTGTCGTACCATTTGACAGCACAGATGTTGTGTTTCCCCTCCACTCTGTGGTCAAAGCTTCCTCTGCCCTTCTTCTTCAAGCTCTTCTCATCTTCAAGACTGCAGTTGGGTAGGCGGACCTGCCTGGCTGTTCCCACATAATGTATTCCTTGCTCAAGGAGCTTCGCTACCAGTGGAACCGAGGTGAAGTAGTTGTCTGCGTAGATCTTGTAATTTTGACCCTTTGGAAGTGTGGAGGCGAGCTTCATCACAACGTCACCTCAGGACAGTCCAAGTTCAGATTTGACTGGAACTCCATTGATGCTCCCTTGGTAAACATCAAAGTCAAGCATCATGCCAGAGATTCCAGCTCTCACCCATACTTTAAACCCCCATGGGTGTGGCTTGCCTCGCATATACTGCACTGCAAAAAAGCCAACTTGTATTTTTTGGCCTAAAACAGTGATTTAAGTTGGTAAAACTTGGAAATATAAATTATTGACATTTAGGGCAATAATGTAAGTTAGCACAACAAAGGAAGCCAGTTGTCTGCTCAAAAACAAGTTGGTGAGTTGTTGTTACTTATATCTTTAAGTTGGGGTTCACAACAAGGGACAATAGTTCTGATAACTCTTATTTCTTTGTTGGGAAATTCGGTCATTAGGGAAAGCTAGCGGCTAACTGATGCTAGCAGCTAACTGATGCTAGCGGCTAACTGATGCTAGCGGCTAACTGATGCTAGCGGCTAACTGATGCTAGCAGCGCTGCTTGTTACAGCTACAAGAGTAGCCATTAGCGTATCAATGCTAACTCAAAATTGTGGTCACAACATTAGCTGACATTCATAGCGGCGTTACAATCGTGCCAGAGAAATTCAGAGTTGAGCAAACTCAAAAACAGAACTTAAAATATTTAGTTTAATTGTCCAACTTAAAATTTTACCGAAGTTTGTTGCCTTGAAATTTTGAGTTCACCCAACTTTTTTTGCAGTGTGCTTGATGCTGCTGAACTTGAACCTGCTGAACCCCTTGAAAGGTATCATCATCTCATCCACAGAATTGTGCTCTTCTGGTACCACCTGCAGGCAGTTCTCTCTGAGTGAATCCAGCCATGGTCTGAGTTTCCAGAGTTTGTCCCTCTTTTCAGTCTCCGACACTGTAAAATTGTTTACAAAATGCAATGTTGTCAACAGCAATTGGAATCTGTTGCGTGGCATCACATCAGCAACAGGTGGGTGCCGCGTGTCCGTCTCCCAGTACATACGGGCTCCAGGCATTTGTACCAGGCCCATCCTCAGGTACATGCCCAATGCTGTCTGTATTTCTTTAGTATTTGTGTTGACTGATCTTCCGTGATTTTGAACGCTGTACTCATTTGTGTTTGTTGCCAGAGCTTCAACCATGTCTTCTGACACAAACTTCTGGAAGTAGTGCAGTGGTGTGTGGATGGAGGTGACATCATCTGTGAGAGCTGGACCAGAAAAATCAGTATTGGGACTGATAAAATCTTTTTTTTTGCCAGCGATATCTGTCACGGGGCATGGTGTGTCTGTTTGATGGGGGCTCAATGTCCACATTGGCTGGGCAATCAGGTTCTCTGTTTTCTTTGTCCACGCAGGCATCGCTATCTGATTCTTCGTCACTTGCATCAGTGTCGTCAAAATCCAGGTCCACATCACTCTCTCCGTTTTGGACGATGGAAATTACGTCCTTCACACTGTATCGAGGATCTCTCTTTGCTGGTGGCATTCTGAAATGGAAAAAATAAAATTGAAACAAATGTACACTGTATATACTGTTAGAAAAATTGCATGAGGAAACCTTGAAAATTGATAATCTGTCACCGACAGAAAAAATCTGTCACCAACAGAAAAAACCTCACCATTTTTCTGCGCATTCGTTGATGGGAAATGAAGAGCTGGAGACGTCCAAGTTTCTCAGTTTAACAAAAGTTTTATTACAATACGTAAAAAAATGTGCACTTTACAGAGATCTCCGGGTTCAAAATTAACTCATGTCCCTGAATACAAACAGACGTGTTTCAGTTCGTGAAGTCTGAACCACGACTCCCTCCCTGGAACCCATTAAAATAACCTTACAATTGTTTACAAAACATGCTGGTCGATTTCCTCCAGGAAGTCCCGCCTTCCCCCTCCGCTGATTCGCCAGTCTTCTTTCATACCGTCACACATCAGGCCACCTGGGCAACAATTACTGCTGCCCATAACAAGGCCTTGTGGCCTGCTAACAAACTTGTTATGACGAACATACTGCCTTATTATGTCCTACAGAAATATAACAAGAGCCCGACTATTCTTCAATATCTACATGTTCTTTTAAAGGTTAAAAAATATAAGACAGACAATACTATTTTTTTGTGATTATAGAATCTTAATTAGTTTAAGCAAATGGAATATATGTCAACAAAGTAATCATAGTTTTCTACATCAATATTAACACACAAACACAATCAATGTATCAAATCATATTGTCTGACTTAATATAAATGCATAGAGATATTTATTACAGTCAAGGTTTGACCTTTGATAGTGACCTGCGTCACTCACAGAGAACAGAGACAGAGAAGCAGAAATAAAGCATAAAATAATTTACCAATATAGAAAATAATCAATTATTTTAACAATACAGATAGCACACATGCTTACTAGATTCCGGATGACGAGCAGGAAAGATGGGGTGGTGGGGAGACTGATTTCATTTTGAAGCGTTTACACATTGCACTGAAGTAGCCAATTCACACATTTCACAGGCCATACAATACTGTATGATTGACCTATGGTAGACTGTGATTATCATCCTAATAGGAATGCATGTAGCCTCCACCTGACAGCCACACCTTACATTCCTGAACATTAGCACCTGTTCCAGAACAATGCAACAAGTGCACCAGGAGCATCCCCCACAACTGCTTTGACTATGAATTAAAGGAGCATTTTCTTATCAGTAGAGACTAAGACAAAGGGCAGACATGCACAGACAGAATTTCTTTGGTAAAAAGTCCTGCATTCTGTGATAAGGAGAAAAACTGAGAGTGTTAAAGGTGGTTAAAAATCATTATAAGTAAATTAAAATGTTTAGATACAGCAATATATCTTTGCACTTTAGTTTCTAATACAATAAATATGTAATTCAATATAAGGCTCAGGCTAGAATGTGTAAATCATGTGTAGTTTAAAGTTATATTGTAAAAATTTTAATTGAAGTTCCTCTCAAGACATTCCTCTCAAAAACAGGGCTGTTTTGACTACCACTCTGACCCAACGTTTTAATATTGCAACACTTATAAAACAAGCTCTAAATAAAATGTAGGGCACATTTTCCACAAACACTAAGTATGTTCATGTTCTAGACACTGTAATAAACACAAAAAAAAATATTCAAAGCATTTTACTTACGTGAATCAGATTAATCCAGTCCAGTAAATCGAAGGGATGTTGCTCGATCAAAAAATTGGAAGTTGTGTGACTTCTTGACCCTAGGGCGGGCCTTATATACAAATGTTGGATCCAATCGCATTGTGAGAACAAACAATGGGACCCAATGATCAAGTTAATGTGGTTGAACCAAAAAAAAAAAAAATGTAGAGGTTTTTTGGGGATAACCAAAATTGTTGTAATTCTGCAACACTGGGTCTTACAGGGTTAAGTGACCAAAAAGACTAAAACAAATGATTTGGCGACCCCCAGAAATCATCTCGCGACCCCAATTGGGCTCTCGGCCCCCAAGGTTGAGAATAGCTGCCCTAAGGTGCCTCGAGGGTTAATAGTCAAAACTGGTTTGATCACTTTGGATTAATGGTGACCAGCAACCTACCAACTGTCATTAAAGTGTCATTTAAATGTTGCTGAACTGTGACTGGTGATGATAATGTATTTTTTTTAATTTTTCAATAGGATGGAATTTATTTATACAACACTTTTCCAAGTGCCCACAAGTGTCATGAATATTGGAAATATTCCACATGCTAGAGCCTACATATTGAACTATATTTGCATTTTCCAAACCTCTTCTTCCAGCCTCTCCTGTCCTCTCCCCTCTGCTCTGTGTAAACAGCCTGCTGTTCTGTCCAATTTTTAATATTTGCCACGTGACCGTTGACCTGAGCCTCAGCAGAATCAGTCATGGCTGAGGAACGCAGAATATGGTGTTTTTAACAGGATCTTGTTATTCCAAAAGGTTTATTTTTGGCCACATTTTAAATGTAGAAAGATTTTGACAGAAATGTCACAATTATAAGCTTCATTTCGGTTACTTTTTACATCTACGATCTGTTTAAAGACTGTCGGAAAGTTCACACTCTGACGATAATGCCTGTTTTTACAGTTTCTTTCTACTTCTACTTTTACTCCACAAGGCTGGCATTTATTTGGCAAATGTTTCAAAAGACATGATAAGCTAATGAAAGGATAAACTGCTTTTGATCTTCTGCTTCACCTGCTGCCTCATGATCTGAGCCTCGATAAGTGGATGGATGAAGGGAATGAACTACCTTTAACTTCATTAAAGGCAAATATCCCCTGTGATGGTTTTGATATTTTTCTTTGGTAAAAAATATGAAAACTTTCCCCAAAACTGGCGAGGCCGGCTCTACGCAGGTGCAAGAGGGGGCAGACCCCGCTTAAATAAATGTCTTGCCCACTCAAATCTAAATTTTAGAAGTTGAAAGCACATTTTAATATACTCAAAAAATAATATACATTACAAATTGACAAAATTATCTGCAGTATAGCAGAAAAATCCTCAGAAAAAGGAACACAAGATACAGTGTCGGCACACACACACACACACACACACACACACACACACACACATTAAAGCCCTCATTAAACATCCAATCACTGTTTAACTTGGACTAGGATGAATTTGTAAAAGTTTTTGCAAAGGGAAACAGGAGACTGCTGTTGTAGAGTGGAGTGGAGAGAAAAAAAGAGGAAAAAAACAAACAAAAAAACAAACAAAAACAAAAAATGTTCTGCTGTATATCTGTTGTTTTTTATAAATTAGTTTGAGAAGATTTTTTATTATTATCATTCATAAGACTAGCTTTCAGTTTTATAAATATTGACTATAGCAGTAGTTCTCAACCTTTCTGAGTCGCGACCCTCAATTTAACATGCATGTTGTCCGTGACCCCCGCTCACTGAACACAATCTCACACGCACAGTTCAGATCATACAAACTCAGTTGATACAACAACTTTTGGACAAATAATGAAGCACAAAATGACCCAAAAAAGAAACAAAATGACCAAAAAAAAGGCACAAAATGCGTAAAAAAAGACACAAAATGACCAGAAATGACACAAAATAACCAGAAAAGACACAAAATGACCAAAAAAGACACAAAGTGACCAGAAAAGACACAAAATGACCAAAAAAAGATATAAAACGACCAAAAAAAGACACAAAATGACCAAAAAAGACACAAATTGACCACAGAATGATAAAAAAAGACACAAAATGACCAGAAAAGACACAAAATGACCAAAAAAAGACACAAAATGACCAGAAAAGACACAAAATGACCAAAAAAAGTAAACAAAATGACCAAAAAAGACACAAAATGACCAAAAAAAGATATAAAATGACCAAAAAGACACAAATTGACCACAAAATGACCAAAAAAGACACAAATTGACCACAGAATGATCAAAAAAGTCACAAAATGGCTAGAAAAGACACAAAATGACCAGAAAAGACACAAAATGACCAAAAAAAGATATAAAATGACCAAACAAAGACATGAAATTACCAAAAACATGAACACCTTAACACAGTCGAGACAGAGCTGACTTCCAAAATGATTTGGCGACCCCATGAAATCATCTCGCGACCCCAATTGGGGTCGGGACCCCAAAGTTGAGAATAGCTGGACTATAGTGTGTGAAGTCCTACTTTAGGTTAAAATTTATTTGAGAATCAGGCCATCCAGTTAAGATAAATGTTATGTTGTTGGTTGAAATCTAGATGAAGGATGTTTTATTTTATTTTAATTATTTTATTTATTTTATTTTTTTATTTTTATTATCAGGCTCGTTTTAATTTGAAAAGTAAAAACCGGAAGTGTTTGTAGCTGGCTCGTTTGAAACCACGTGACCAGTTTGAAGTGGGAGTGTAAAGATGGTTGCCGCTGTTGTCACCAAGTCAAATCTGGGTCGAATGACAAGTTTCTGGTGTTTACGTCCAATGTTTCATTTTAAAACCGTCCGTGAATTAACATGTTTGTTTGTTGCTGTTTGTGTTTTGATGAGCCAGTCGTTGGCGGAAGAACAGGAGTTTCTGGAGGAGTTTCTGAAGCGGGAGTACTCTCTGTCAAAGCCTTACCGGGGTGAGTTACCTTAGTTACTGTAACAGTTACTGTCGCTAACAGGCTTCACTCTGTTTAATGACGTCATATTAGCCAAACAGCTGGACCTGCTCTCACATCAGAAACTAGCATTTTGCTCAATGTAGCTAATTTTGTTGGACAGCTGACGCTAATGCTAAGTTAGCTTCATTGATAATCATTAACCCTCCTGTCGTCCTTCCGGGTCAAATTGACCCAATCTGTTTTGACTATTCCTTCTTTCCTCCCTCCTCCTGCCTTCCTCTCTTCTTTCCTCCTTCCTTCTTTCCTCCCTCCTCCTGCCTTCCTCTCTTCTTTCCTCCTTCCCTCCTCCTCTATCCTCCTTCCTTCTTTCCTTCCTCCTCTATCCTTTCTTTCTTTCCTTCCTTTCCTCCTTCTTCCCTTCTTTTCTTTCCTCCTTCAGCTATCTCCTTTACTTTCTCTCTTCTTTCCTTCCTCCTGATTTCCTCTCCTTTCCTTCCTTCCTTCTTTCATCCCTCCCGCCTCCATCCCTTCCTCTATCCTCCTTCCTTCTTCCCTTCCCTCGCCCCCCCTTTCCTTCCCTTCTTTCTTTCTTTCTTTCTTTCTTTCTTTCTTTCTTTCTTTCTTTCTTTCTTTCTTTCTTTCTTTCCTTCCTCCCTCCTTTTCTCCCTCCTTCCTTCTTTATTTTTTCCTTCCTTTCTTCTCCTCCTCCCCTTTCTTTCCTCCATCCTCCTTCCTTTCTCTCTCCTTTCCATTCTTTCTCCTTTTCCTCCTCTCTTCTTTCCTTCCTCCATCCTTCTTTCTTTCCTTCCTTCTTTCCTCCATCCTTTTTTACTTCCCTTTGCGTCCTTCCCTCTTCTTCCTTCCTTGACCCGAGGACAACAGGAGGGTTAACTAAGAGGTGCTTGTTCTTTGGGATCATGTGTTCACATCTGATCTAATAATAATAATAATAATCCGGGAAATGAGAGTTACTGGTGTCCCACATGGATCGTTGTTATAATGTTAGCTGTTAGCCTAAACTCCATTTAACCAGAGCTAAACACAGCAGAGGTATTGCTATGGTGACGGATCACTCCCCAACAATATTGTGATGTCAAAACAAAGGTCTGCGGTCGGACTTTAGGACATGGGTATTTTACAGGGAAGTACAATGAAATTAAATGAAGGGATTTTTTTATGCACACTGTTCATTGCACCTTATTTGTTTCATAGCACCAACATTTTTATATTGTATATTCATATTTATTCTGCACTGGATTTCTATTCTACTCCTTAATACATACTCCTTCTTTAGACACTTTATTTTTTATTGTATTTTTATATTTTATTGCTTGAAGTATGCCTAGGTTGTTCTTTTTATTCAATTGTGTTGTTATTGTCTCTGTGTGTAATGCTGCTGCTACACTGTAATTTCCCAGCTTGGGATAAATAAAGTCTATCTATCTATCTATCTATCTATCTATCTATTTATCTATCTAGAGACTAGTTGGAGGAGTCTCTGAAGTGGATTATTATATATCTCCTTTATTAAACCAGGTGAAAGTCTCGCTGATATTAAAACAAATCTCTTTTCCGACAGAGAGACCTGGCCAAGAAAGCAGCATAAAGAGACAAGTTACAACATTTAAATACAGTTATCATACACAATTAAATATAAATAAATACAATTACAGCCATCACAACAACAGTGAAGGAGCCTCAGTAAAGACTTATAAGGAGCATCACACCGACCAAGGGAAATTATTTCTTTATCCTTTAAAATTCACCGATTGTGATCAAGTCGGACAATTTCATTTCCTTTTGCAGATTGTTCCATGATAAAGGAGCGTAACTAAAAGCTTTCTGACCTAATTCAGTTCTCACTCTTGGCTCCAGCATCTGGACAATGATTTACGATCGCAGACCATGTTTAGTTTTGTTTCAACACATGTATGTACACAGATTTATAGATAAAAACTAACCAATGAGAGCCTGCAAACATACAGAGATGGCATTTCAGACTACAGTGATGTGTGTGATTTCCCAAACCAGTAATGAAACACAGAGCACAATGATAAACACAGTCCAGCTTCTTAAGGCTCTGAGTTATTATAAACAGTCGTTATATTTGAGGTGGTGCCAAGTTCTAAGTATCTAGGTGTATACCTGGATAATAAGTTGGACTGGTCCCTAAACACTGACGCTCTCTACAAAAAGGGGCGGAGCCGCCTCTTTTTCTTCTTGAAGCTCAGATCTCTGGACATGTGTAGTGCGATGCTGCAGATGTTTATCAGTCTGTGGTGGTAGTGTGTTGTTTTATGCTGCTGGTTCTGTGGTTGGAGCCAGGTTGGACACACACATTACACTGGTTATTATCAAGGATGTTTGAAGAAGAAGAAGAATAAATGAAAAAATGACCAAAATTACCGAAATAGACACAAATTGGCCAAAAATAGATGTAAAAATGACCAAAAAAGGACACAAAATTATGGAAATGGGCACAAATTGGACTGGTCTAAAGAGCTGGTTCTGTGGTTGGAGCCAGTTTGGACACACTGGAGGAGGTGGTGGAGAGATGACCTGTGAACATGTTGGAGGCCATCTCAAACTCAATCAAATCAAAACATCTCAGACTCAGCACCATGGGAGACAGACAGGGCTTTTAAAAAGGACTAAAAACTTTCCTTTTTTTTAGCAAAACCTTTGGTTCCTCCCGTCCAGATGGTTTTTTTAGCTTATGTATGTATGTATATATGATGTATAATTTTTTCTGTTTCTAGCTGTTTTATCCTTTTATAATTAGACTGTTATGCTTTTAATCTGTAGCACTTTCCTATAATGTGAAGTGCATTACAAATAAAATGTATTATTATTATTATTATTCTCTTGAAATACCCAAATCAACCGCTTCACAACACCGTTATGGACCAAAAAATCAGCAGTGGACGGCTCCTCTGTCTTCGTTTCAGGATGCAGAGATACAAAAGATCCTTCTCTCATTCTAACAGAGATGCTACCAGACTAACTGAATTTACCCTCGGGGATAAATAAAGTCATTTTGATTTGATTGATCATAAACATTCTCAGTAGGTGCACTACTCATCTGTGTGAGTCCAGAGGAGGAAGCACCTGTACAGCAAGCATCAGGGTTTGTTTGAGAGTTCGTTTTGCTGTTTTTAAATGTGTTCCTCATTTTTTTATTCTCTATTCAACGTGGAGAATAAGAGAAGTAGAAGAGCAAATGGAACAGATACCTGCTGCTTTTAGATGACTGTAAAGAGATGCTTATAATATATGCTGATTCTGGGCTAAAATCCCCATATTCCTGATTACTAAATAATAATAAGCTTTATTTGTATAGAACCTTTCAAACATGAATCATTTGACTGATTGATGTTCCTCTTTTGCAGGGCTGGGCTTCTCTAGTTCTTCTCAGTGGGATCTGATGGGCACTGCTGTGGTGACACCTGACCATGTGAGGCTGACCCCAGACCAGCAGAGCAGACAGGGGGCAGTGTGGAGTCGAATTGTAAGTTTACTGCAATACATCTAAAAATCCACCCACACTACACATCCCATCATTAGCAGCATCCCACACCTGAACCTCTCACATCCTGCCTGAAGTACACATCAACATGTCTGCTTCATGTTAGCATGTTAGCATTTTATGAATATCATACAGACTCTTATTGACACTAGGGCTGGGCGATATATCTATATGAAAGATGTATCGATATATTTTTAAATGTGATATGGAATTAGACCATATCGTATATATCGATGTCGTTCAACTTTGCGCTGTGATCCTTGCTCCAGGCAAGCTGCGGTTTTATTTAAGATTATTTTATTCATTTAAATGTGCACTTTATGGAGCTTTGATTTAAAAAAAAAAAAGTCTTGGGCTATTTTGTCCATTTTTGAATTCTTTTCATGTCTTTGTGAGTCATTTTGTGTCTTTTTTTGGTCATTTTGTGTCTTTTAGTGTCTTTTTTGTCATTTTGTGTCTTTTTTTGGTCATTTTGTGTCTTTTTTTAGTCCTTTAGTTCAACATAAAATGTGATTTTGAATTTTTTTCTTACTTTTAAAACACTATCATGCTCAATAAAGAATTTTAAATGTTGCAAATGTGCATTCATTTCAGAATACACTGAGACATTAAACTGCATCATTTTCAATTAAATTCTGGAAAAGCTGGTGTGTTCTAAAACTTTTGACCAGTAGTGTATATCGTATATCGATATTCAGCCTGAATATATCAGGATATGACTTTTGCTCCATATTGCCCAGCCCTAATTGACACTAGTTCACTAGTTCAGCCTGTTCCAGGTCTCAGGTGACATACTACACATAGCAAAGCATGGGAATAACCTGCCTTTCTACATTTCTGTTGCTCTGCAGCCTTTCTTTGTGCGGGATTGGGAGCTTAAGGTTCACTTTAAAATCCATGGCCAGGGGAAGAAGAATCTGAACGGGGATGGCATGGCCATCTGGTTAACCAGAGACCGCATGCAGAATGGTAGGTAGAAGCTGGGTCATTCCACATGTGTCATGTCTGATACAGTGACAAGAAACAAGTCCAGACTGATATTACAGCTCTTAAATGGTGCTTATGAGTCAGAGTTCACACCCTAATAAATTGGATTCTAGATTCAAGGACTGTGTAGCTAAGGGTATAACAGTCTTATGTACAGGGTTCGTACGGGGGCTTGAAATCCTTGAAAATGCTTGAATTTTTATGTTGAATTTCAAGGTTTGAAAAGTGCTTGGATTTTGGATTAAGTGCTTGTAAATGCTTGAAATTCTTGCTGTATTTCTCTTGCAATCTGACTATAGATTAGGGTTGTCACGATACTAAAATTTTCAACTTGATACCGATACTCAGGAAAATATTCGATACTCGATACCATTTCCGATACCACAAGGATAAAAACAAAGTTAAACAAAATTATTTTACAAGAAAAATGCAACATGTAAAAATGAACAGAACCACAGGTTAAATATTTATAATAAAAACAGTTGTGCAAAAATAAACTGCAACTATGATAACAAGCTTCAGGTCTGAGGTAGTGCAAAAAATAAATAAATACAATAAACAATAACAATTAGAACAATATTTTGAGGTTGTATAGGCAAGCATGATAAGTCGACTTTTCTCTGCTTCATTCTGGGACTTCAAGAGAGAAAATAACACTTTTCAGTCACCATCATTTATATAAATTAACTTATTAACTCTATGCTTGTATATACTGACACTGTGTCAATTCACGTAATATGGGAATACTACGTCCCTGATTTATTTATTTATTTATTTATTTACATTGTTTATAATCATTAACGTGACATCAGCCTTTAATTGCTAGCTGCGGCTAATGGCTAATAATAACACGGCTAACATTAATGCTACGATAACATGTATCGATACTTTTTTGAGTATCGATACTTTTGACAACCCTACTATAGATAACCGCATTTTCAATGGAAAAAAATAAAAATAAACTGAATAGACTATAGCCTGTCCGAAATGAAGACCGCTCCGCCTGTGTCTTCTTCTTTCTGAGATGTTTCTTGTTGCTCTACCCTGTATCTTCTTACTGAAGGGAGTTTTTCTAATTCCTAGTGGATGTGAGGGCTCCTGAAGTAGCCTATTTGTGGGTCTTTCCTCCTAGTTTGGGTCGTGTTTAGTTCCACCAGCTGCCAGTTGATCATTTTTGTGAGCTTACTTTTGCTCCTAGCCCCTAGATTCCCATACCAGTATGTTCTATGAGATTACTTTTAGTTGTTAAAAGTGTAATACCATTGCTGGTGGTATGGTAAAGTGAAATAACCCATTTTAGTATTGAAGTACTCATCTAAAACATGCCATTTTACAACTGTTGAAAGGTACTGGAAAAGCTTGAAAATGGACCTTGAAAGTCCTTTAATTTGACCACTGAAAAAGTGTACGAACCCTGTATGCAGTGTAAAGAAAGATGGACAATTGCTCAGTTTTGAAACGGTTAAAAGGACACATTTATTAGAAAAACAAGATTTCTATTGATGGTTTGCATGGTTTTTCCTCAGCATGTCATTGTCTGCTACAGTACCAAGTCTGGCTAGTCCATAGTGACAGCTTCCATTAATAAGGGGAGGAGATATGTTCTTATCAACATGCTCCTTTGATATAAATCCTTCTGTTACGAACCATTCTGTGCTGCCTGATGTACCTGTCTGTCTTCTCAGGTCCTGTGTTCGGCAACATGAATCAGTTTGTTGGACTTGGAATATTTGTGGACACTTACCCCAACGCTGACAAGAGCCATGACGTGAGTGACAGTTGGTGGCGTCTGTTCCATGCCATGTCATATTCTGTAATGTAAAGCCTTACATGGCACATCGTGCTAGTCATAAAGTCATATTTCTCTTTGTGCAACCCTCTCCAATGTGCAGAGGACAGAAACTGGATCTCAGGTAGCGTCAGAAACGGTTCTTTACTCCTTCAGCTGAGAATGTTCATCCATTATAGCAGGGGTGTCAAACTCAAATACACAGTGGGCCAAAATTTAAAACTTAGACAAAGTCGTGGGCCAACATTGATATTTATTGAAAAAATTGACCTCAACAAGTTCAAACGAAATGGAAATAAAAATCGTATGTCCCTTTATTTTATATGCGGCCTTCTTTAAATTTAAATTTAACCGTAATCTTTTTCCACAGGCTAAAAATAAATGTAAGAATAAAATAACAATAATGAACCAGATGACTAATAATAATATCCTTCAATGAATGTGCAGCCATTCAAGCCTTGGACTAGCAAGAAAAAGTGCATAAAGACAACTTTAATTGTTGCTCAGTTTGCTCCACACTGATCTACTGTGTTCAAGCCAAAACACCAGCAGAGCATTCTGGGATTTGTAGTATTATTTGTGCTGTATAATACCGGCGGGCCAGCTCTGGTTGTCATTTGGTATTTCCTCGCAGGCCAAATATAATTATACTGCAGGCCAAATTTGAGTTTGACACCTCTGCATTATATCTTCCTCACTTCACCTTCACATGTTGTCTCATCACATGAGTCTTTCAGTGCTACGACTGGAATAATAACAGTGTTTGTTTATTTCCCCTGTCTTCCTCAGAGGGCTTTCCCATATGTGTCCGTGATGCTGGGGAACGGGTCTCTGTCGTATGACCACGACTATGATGGGCGCCACACTGAGCTCGGAGGATGTACGGCCATGACGCGCAACGCAATCTACGACACGTTTCTCATGGTCAGATACTCCAAAAACAGACTCACGGTATGAAACCTTTAACTAACACGGGACTCGTTGAGTTCATGTACATTCCATTTGTCTGTATTTATATATTCATGTCTTAAAGCAAGAATTATTATTCTTACATTACAATGAGTGCCCCATACAGTGTTGTACAATGAAAAGAACCTAGGAAGATGATGATGATGATGATGATGGTAGGGCTGGGCGATATATCGATATAAAAGATACACTACTGGTCAAAAGTTTTAGAACACACCAACTTTTCCAGAATTTAATTGAAAATGATGCAGTTTAATGTCTCAGTGTACTCTGCAACATTTAAAATTCTTTATTGAGCATGATAGTGTTTTGAAAGTAAAAAAAAGATTCAAAATCACATTTTATGTTGGACTAAAGGACTAAAAAAAGACACAAAATGACCAAAAAAAGACACAAAATGACTTACAAATACATGAAAAGAATTCAAAATAGCCCAAGACTCCATAGAGTTAAGTTGTTAACCCATTTCTTGTTCCCTGAAAAAGGCCTACTTGTATAATTCTGAAATGTACATTATCTTTCAGTTTTGGTTAAGCTTACCTTTTTTTATTTACCTCTGGCAGTTCACCACTTACCTTTGGACCCTTTCAAGCTGTTCATTTGACTTGAACTGCTTGAATTTCAATAAAAAACTGGAAAAATTGGGTGTTCTAAAACTTTTGACCGGTAGTGTACATCGATATATTTTTAAGTGTGATATGGAATTAGACCATATCGGATATATCGATATAGTTCAAATTGTCCACTGTGATCCTTTATTTAAGATATTTTTTTATTTAAATGTGCACTTTATGGAGCTTTGATTCTTAAAAAAGGTACTCCTGTTGTTATACAGTATTTATGTTCACTTAAATTAACGGTTTCAATAAAACTACTTGTGACATGTCATATTTGGCTTTGACTGAAAATTTGCTCTCACTTTGCAATAAAAATATCGGGATATATATCGATATTCAACCTAAATATATCGGGATATGACTTTTGGTCCATATATTGCCCAGCCCTAGATGATGGTATGAATTTTGATGAATCTCTCTTTCCCAATGATGATTGTCTTGACTGTGTGTTCATGCTGTTTATTTGTTTTTTTTTGTTTTTTTCCCTGTGCGACTATGCATGTATGTCTGGGTGTGTTTATGTGTTTGTCTAAACTAGGTGTTTTGAATTGTACATATTTTTCTTTTTATATTTACATTTTTATAGAAAACATGTTGCACTTACTGGAGAGCACTTTGAATTTCGTTGTACATGTGACAATGACAAATAAAGACCTATTCTATTCTATGATTTCTCTAAAATAATGCAAATACAAGTAGTTTGTAAAGAGAACTTGTAGCATTAGTGTTGTTCATCAGTGACTGGTTCTGACCTTTGACCCTCCTCCAGCTCCTGGTGGATGTCGATGGTAAGCAGGAATGGAAAGACTGTGCTGACATCACAGGACTTCGGCTACCGACAGGCTACTTCCTCGGTGCCTCCTCTGCTACTGGAGACCTGTCAGGTATGCTACCTCACCTGAAGGCTTCTTGACCTCTGGTTTAGTACACTAGTACCCCTGTTTGACAAACGTTAACCTAGTTGTATTGCTGGGCTGGTGATGGACAGTTTGCAGTTGGTTCTATGTGAACTGTCTCAGAACCGGTTTGCTTTTCCCCGGGCTAGAGAGCCACGCCGTGATGTCACAACAACAGCAGACTGCATCGTGTCTTTACAAATGTTGCTTCTGGCTTTGCAAGCCTACACACAGCCTGGCACACAAACATGACTGATACAACACATTTCTGCTGCTCGTCTTGAATGCTATGGACAGTGATTACGTTCTCATTAACCCTTTGATGCACAACATGGGTCAAAAACGACCCGAATTCATTCCCCATGTTATTTCATGCTGCTGTGTGTTTCTGTGCTCTATCTTTTGATATCAATTATTTTATGATTGAATATAATATTGAAGTATTCTTTAAATATCTTGTTTTTGATAACAACAGATCATTATTTCCATTTTGCCTCTCATACTTTATGAAGAAAAAAGGTTTTGTATTATTACATAGCTAACTACTTGGCTAAGTAGCTTGCTAAGCTAACTACTTAGCCAAGAAGTTAGCTATGTAGCTAGCTTAGCAAGCTCCTTAACTAACAAGAAGTTAGCTATGTAGTTAGCTTAGCAAGCTACTTAGCCAAATACTTAGCCAAGAAGTTAGCTAAGTAGTTAGCTTAGCAAGCTACTTAGCTAAAAAATGGATATGGGTCATTTTTCACCCATGTTGTGCATTAGAAGAGTAGTGGCACAAAAAGGAATTTTATTAAAAAAAAATTATAAAGGAAAACATAAAATTAGGATGTATGATGATCAAAAACAAACTAATTGAGGAAAAGCTGGAATACTGAATCATGAAAATAATTTATTGCAAAGATATAGAACATAGAAACTCATACATATCGGGTCACTTTAGACCATGTTGTGCATCAAAGGGTTAACACTGAACGTAAGATGTTAATGTAAGACTTTAATGTAAATGATATCCTGCTAATGCTAGCCCGATATAAATTACATTGCTGTTAAACAAATCAAATAAAATGAATGCTTCACGTTTAGTTGGTCTTGTCAGATAACCCCGCCCGCAGCCCCTGACGTAAGTGGTAAGAGTTTGTGCCTCTCTGGAACCAGTTTTCCTGGCTGAGAGCTGGTTCTTTGTCAGTCTAAAAGCTAGGAACTGGTTCAAGATTAGGCACCGACTCTGAACCAGCTCTGGTCGAAAAGGGGTACTTTAATGATATCTTTTGGAAATTGGATGACAGTAACTTCAACCACAACAAATGAGCTAAAAAATGCTTGCTTCAAGTGTGCTTTACTGATGTTTTTCTAGATAACCATGACATTATCTCCATGAAGTTGTACCAGCTGACAGTAGAGCGGAGTCCTGAGGAGGAGGAAGAGGAAGAAGAGGAGGTCACCATCCCCAGAGTTGACAACATGGAACAGTTTGAAGGTAGAAGCTCCATGCCCCTCTTCACTCTAAAGTCTGATATTAGCTTCAATAAAACACTAGATTCAATATATCAACGTCTTGCATAACTTCCAGCTTCGTGACCAGGAGATGATGTTTTATTTGAGTACATTTCACAGCTCCCAGTGTAGCATTATTTGCATATACAGCAGTTTAAATCACACAAATATCCTGCTGTATATGTGTTTTGAGCTGAACTGCATCTACTTTTTGCGATCAGAGCTTTTTGCGTGCTTGTGGGGCTCCATGTTGTGAAGAATGGGCCCTTTTTATTTTTTCGCCCCTGCCCTTCTAACAGTTTGAGTCCGCCACTGTATGTCATAAATGATTGATGCTGTTCCACTTCAACAATCCGACTCCTGTCGTCCATGTCTCCGACCCTCTGAGACCCTTTGATTGATTGATTGATTGATTGATTGATTGATTGATTGATTGATTGATTGATTGATTGATTGATTGCTGATCTGGTGCCAAGCCGTAATGTTGATGTGAAGTAGTTTTAGGCTGCATGAACTGCGTATTGTTTTATTTTGAAAGGATACTGTATTTGCATGCATAAATTAATAATTCAGGCACAGGATTTTTTTCAGCTTCAAGCCCTGCAGAAAAAGGGATTTTACTTTGGCACTGTCACATCCTGAGAAAAACTTTGGTTTGATTTTCAAATAGCGAGGGGAGAAAGTCTGAAATAGTCGTATAAAGTTCAACTGAGTCCTGTTGATGCTCCTGGTCTGTTGGATAACGAATCTCTCATGCTTTTACTTTGTAGTGGAAGTCCAGGAGGAAGGGATGGGCGGAGTCCAGTTCTTCTTCACGGTCCTCTTCTCCGTCCTGGGCCTGGGCGTGCTGGCAGTGGTAGGGCTGGTTGTTTATGGCCGCTGGAAGGAAAACAGGCGCAAACGTTTCTATTGATCAGAGAACAACCGTTCCAGATATTGTTTTCTTAATCAACATATATCACAACAATGCAAAGACTCCCATAGCTTTACTGAACAATCCAATCAAATGAGCTGAATGAACAACATCATGGGTGCCACGCCCAGATCCAAGAGAAACTAAAAATGTGAAGAGATGAATGAATGGCTGAGCCGGCTGTGAAAAGAGAAAAAAGATAAAGCTGCTTTCATGGAATTTCTTCTGTTAAAATAAGCTCATCTCAACTGAAAGCACAGAGGGTCTGCACTAACCGATACACTAGGTGTAAAATATTTGTGTTTCTGGTCTCACTTCTTTACTGCCGGGAAGAGACGAACATTAACCTTAAATCAACTCCAAAATCATAGATGCTGTGTGTAGATAACTGACATGTTTTAGGATTTTATGGAACTACCGACGTGTGTGTAGTTCCCTCTTACTGCCACTGGGTGCTGCCAGCGAGCAGCTGTCATGTGAGGTGGAGAAGCTGTGAAGACCGATCAACCTGTGGATCATCGTAGACTTCGTCTTTCTGCACTGAAACAGTCACACTGGACTGAGCTGCCATGTATGTAACGAGCCAGGGGAACGTTTCTATCAGGTTAAATGGGTTTATGTTAGTCGTTTGTCAATGTTTGGTCAATGAAACATGGTATGTTCTACGTTAAAGGAAGCAGTGTTTGAAGTGCCCAGCTAGGACCAATAAAGACAAGCTCTTCTTTAGTCCTTCTCAGTCTGAGCTCCTCTTGTATTCTCTGTTTGACATCACAACTTATTACAGTGTTATACTGGTGGAAATGTTTATCCCAACTCTCCTTATCACCAAATATGGTCTATTCTGCCCTACAAAGACGAACTGCAGTAACTACATTTTTGGTCAAAATTGAGTTATAACTAAAAATGAACTCCTTGATGTTTGTTTTATCTTGTGACAAAGTTTTAGATTTCATTTTTTCTTTTTTTCAGAGAAATAATTATATAACCTGTAGGTAACCTGTGAGCGAGCAGCGTTATGTTGGAGCTGACAACCGCAAACATTAATTATTTATTTAGATTATTTAGTGAGATCCCTGCAATTGTGGTTTTGAAATAAAATTCCTCTTTGTCCGAGACCGAAAAAAAACCCAAAATTAACTCCTTGATGTCTGTTTTATCTTGTGACAAAGTTTTAGGTTTCAATGTTGCATATTTAGAGAAAACAAATATGTAAAAATTGCAGTAACTACAAAATTACACTGGCTCTGGAGTCCACGAAAGCACCGGAGCAAGACTTCTTCATAATGTTGCAACGTAGAAACGAAGCAGCATGGAGCCCTGCTGGCAGCTTTTTCACAAGTTTCCATGTCCAATTTAGTGCATCAACCCCTTTTCAGCAAAGGTAAAAAAACAACAACACCTCGACCAAGTGTAAGTTTTTGCAATTTTTATGTGAGTTTTTGTCAGTTTTTAGGTGGGTTCTGTAAAAAAAAAGTATGTGTTTTCGGTGTGTTTTGAGTGGGTTTTTATGTGTGTTTTTTGTAAAAGTGTTTTTTTTTTATGTGTTTTTGTTATTTTGTGTGTGTTTTTGTAATTTTGTGTGTGTTTATGTGTGTTTTTGTTATTTTGTGTGTGTTTTAAGTGTGTTTTTTGTAATTTTGTGTGTGTGTTTATGTATTTTAAGTTTGTTTTTTGTATTTTTGTGTGTTTTTGTAATTTTGTGTGTGTGTTTATGTGTTTTAGGTTTGTTTTTTGTATTTTTTTGTGTGTTTTATGTGTGTTTTTGTAATTTTGTGTGTGTATGTGTTTTTTGTATTTTTTTGTCTGTGTATGTGTGTTTTTGTTTTTTTGTGTTGAAAATGTTGATCCAGTAAGTCAAAATGAAATAATGATCAGGTCACATAGGTGAGGTTGTGCTGAAAACAATACCAACATGGCATGGTGAACACTTTGTAAGTGGTTTATACAGGCAGAATGAAAAGGAATCAAAAACCGACAAAATAGCCCCAAACTCCAAAGGGTTAAAATAGATCTACTTAGATAGAAGAAAACTACACATAAACCTCTTAATGTGCAAGTTCAGTAAATACATGAGGCTTCAAAGTCAACAAGTATATACATTATATACTATATATTTTTTACAACACTCTTTTTCTGTCTCAAAATAAATATAAATAGCTTTTAAATTAAATGAAACATTGTATTAATATTGTTCATTATCAAAGGCAGACTGTAGAAAAAAAAAAGGCAGCAGTTCAGTAACACACACATTGTTTTTTTTCTATTCAATTTTTTAAGTAGGAAAATACAAAAACACAACTGTAAAAATGTGGATGAGTGCAGTGTCGGTTCTAGAGTTTTACTGTGGGGGCCAAGGAGGGGCCAGTGTTTAATCAGAGGGGCACATTAAAAATGCCAAAGATGATATTTAAGCATTCAAAACCTTTATTTTAGCTTATTTAAAAATCTATTTCAAGTATCTTTGGAATATACAAATATATTGATGAGATTGAACAATGAGAATTACCAACAATAACAATTATTTTTGTATGACAATGACATTTCTCATTTTTGTGCACAATTACTTTTTTTTATTTTGAAAGTGCAGTACAGTGAGAATGATCTTTTTTTATATATACACAAGCTTTTATTGCACAATTAAACTATTATACAATGTACACATTCTGGGTTCCTTTTGCGTACAATGAGATATTGTTTGAACAAAAAAAAGGCGGACAGTTCTCTCATTTTTAGTGAAAAAAAAATCAATATTTTGACTTAGTTTCTGCATAAAAATGGATTTTGATCACATTTCTAGTGAGAAATATATGTTTTATTTTCTAAATATTCACTCAGTGACTGTACATAATCACTTTGTATGTTGGAATAGCCACGGGATATGACTGTCATTAACTTGAATTGTAGCCAAATCCGTGTCAGTTTCACGGGAATGTGAGTGATTCCGTGGCTATTCCACGGATTCCTGTGAGACCATGTTGTTATTTCTGTTAGATATATGATGTTATAGTTCTGCTAACTCTTATTTCTTTGTTGTGAAACGCGGGAAAGCGGTGAAATTCGGTCATCAGCGAAAGCTAACAGCTAACTGATGCTATCGGCTAACTGATGCTAGTGGCTAACTGATGCTAGCAGCTAACTGATGCTAGCAGCGCTGCTTGTTACAGCTACAAGAGTAGCCATTAGCGTATCAATGCTCACTCAAAATTGTGGTCGCAACATTAGCTGACATTTCATAGCGGCATTACAAAAACGTGCCAATTCATCAGCACATTGCAGAAGTTAGCAGAAGTAAGGATTAAAAGTTATTATAATGTAGCAAACTCAAAAACAAAACTTAAAATATTTAGTTTCATTGTCCAACTTAAAATTTTATAGTTTGTTGCCTTGAAATTTTGAGTTCACCCAAGTTTTCTTTATTTGCAGTGTACTTTTTCATTCTTAATACAGATGGATCAGTTTGTTTAACGGCATTCTACTGTTTGAACTACGATGTCAAGTGTAAAGTAGTTCAGTGGTTCCCAACCTGGGGGTCAGACTGAAATAATGAAAACTAGGATTGAAAAAACATTTTCGTTAACTGAAATAAAAATAAAAATAAAAATGAGAGTTTTTAAAAAAACGATAACTAACTGAAACTGTATTGTGTGGTTACAAAACTAACTAAAACTAACTAAAATTATAGTGAAAATGTCCTTTGTCATTAACTTGCATTGTAGCGAAATCCGTGTCAGTTTCACGGAAATTTGAGTGAATCCGTGGCTATTCCACGGATTCCTGTGAGACCAGGTTGTTATCAGAGATCCACAGCTCTTGGTTGCTGTCGGTGCTCGGTGTGGACGCCCCTCCTCTTTACTGTTGAACCTGTAGACATTTCTTAGTACCAGCTGGTAGACAGAGGTCTCAGCTGTCTGTCCTCCTCCTCCTCCTCCTCCTCCTCATTTCTCTTGGCCGTCATACCTGTCTGTCATCAGTTTATACTGGGAATGTTAGGAACAACAACAAAATACTGTTCACTGCATCTGTCTGGAATACTGCTGGCTACAGAGGTCTTAAGGTAAGCCCTCAGACTGAATCATTTCATTATCATTATGAATTGATAAATGTTTCTATACGCTGTAAAAAATAATAATAACCTGTTGTTTTTACGGTAAAAAACCAGCAGCTGGGGTTGCCAGAACTTTACCGTAATAAATACGGTGCAACTTTTTCTAATATTAAGGTAAAATTATATTAGCACTGTTGATTTCCCGTTTAAGATTGCCATTTTATTCAATATTTTACTGTAAAAAATAAAAAGTTTTTCCATCAAAAGAAACTGTTCTGCCATATAATTGACAAGAAAATACTTCATAAGATTTTACCATTAAATATTACAGTATATTTTTGTTAGATATATGATTTTTAGTCCATTTAACAATGAGAAAAAGTATTTTTACAAAAAATAAATGCAAAATTTACAGTGATGCTTGTATATATTACAGTATATTTTTGTTACACACACGGTGTATTTTACTGTAGAGTAATTTATTTTTCAAAAAGAAAATGTAAAAAATACTGTTTTGGCTGATTTATGCATTTACAGTGTTTCATTGTTACTGAAACTGAATTATCATTTTACGGTCTTTTAACTGTCATGGTTCAGCAGTTTTTCACTGTAAAATCTACATACATTTTTTACAGTGTACAAATATTTGTGAAGAACAACCAAAAGTGTATTAAATACTAAAGGTGTATACAATATTGCCGATGTTCTAAAAGAAGGCATTCATTTCACCAGTGGTGGAAAAAGTATTCAGATCCTTTACTTAAGTAAAAGTACTAATACCACCCTGGTAAATTACTCCACTACAAGTAAAAGTTCTGCATCCAAATCTTACTGAAGTAAAAGTAGAAAAGTATCAGCATCAAAATCTACTTAAAGTATGAAAAGTACTCGGGTTATGCAGAATGGACCCACTATGATTGTTTTATATATTCTTAATATATTATTACATTATTTGTATTGGTGATTTAATGTATGCAGTGTTTTAATTTTGTAAAGATTGGGCTCATTTAATTACTTAATATACTGTTAAAAGATTTAATTAAAAAAAACGTCTAATCACTTTACATTGATCATATATATTATGTTAAATCTCAACCTGAAAAGTAACTAAAGCTGTCAGCTAGTAAAAAGTACAATATTTGCCTAAAAATGTAGTGGAGTAGAAGTAAAAAGGTACATAAAATGGAAATACTCAAGTACAAATACCTCAAAATTGTACTTAAGTACAGTACTTGAGTAAATGTAACTAGTTACATTCCACCACTGCATTTCACATGAAATATTAAAGAATGTATTAACAATCTTTAGGACGTGAACATGACATTGGTGGTTATTAAGGACAGGGAAGCGAGTACAAACCTCTTTATTGAAGCCTTTTCTCAGACGTGAGCTGGTTAATATGGAGATAAGAGCAGGTGATAATGATTAACTGGAGCCTGAATAGATCACAGGGGTCCATTGTGCCTGAGAGCTGAGTGTTGCCATATCAAACAAAGATGTCCTGTAAACAGAGCCAGCATGAGGAGCAGCAGCTTGACTTGTTTTCCTCCACGACTGTCATCCTGCCATTCGATCTAAAATATGTCATTCTCTAAGTTCAAAAACATCCATGTGTTGACTCTCACAGAGGAAGATAAGCAGGAAGGATGAATCGCTCCTGTGTGAACTGCCTGAAAACCATGGTGATCAGCCTCAACTTCCTGTGCTGGGTATGTCACTGACTCATGGTTAATAATATCAACATGGGTTGCTACACTGCAAAAAAGCCAACTTGTATTTTTTGGCCTAAAACAGTGATTTAAGTTGGTAAAACTTGGAAATATAAATTATTGACATTTAGGGCAATAATGTAAGTTAGCACAATGAATGCAAAAACAATGAATGAAACAGAAACATATAGAGGAATGGCAGCTTATTATCACTATAGACATCTATAGACGCCTATGAGGTAACGGAGCATTGAATGTGATATGAAAGACGTAACAGGAGACATTTCATTGGTAGTAGTTATGAAATTATAGTGGAAAATCTTAACAGACGACAAAAGTTTCTGAGAAAGACAATCCCCTGTGGGACTTAATGACAAGTATCACAAAACAGATACAATATTCAAGAAACACAAACAGGTTCTTGCACCGCAAAAAAGCCAACTTGTATTTTTTGGCCTACAACAGTGATTTAAGTTGGTAAAACTTGGAAATATAAATTATTGACATTTAGGGCAATAATGTAAGTTAGCACAACAAAGGAAGCCAGTTGTCTGCTCAAAAACAAGTTGGTGAGTTGTTGTTACTTATATCTTTAAGTTGGGGTTCACAACAAGGGACAATAGTTCTGATAACTCTTATTTCTTTGTTGTGAAACGCGGGAAAGAGGTGAAATTCGGTCATTAGCGAAAGCTAGCGGCTAACTGATGCTAGCGGCTAACTGATGCTAGCGGCGCTGCTTGTTACAGCCATGGTTACAGCTACAAGAGTAGCAATTAGCGTATCAATGCTAACTGAAATATAGCGGCGTTACAATTGTGCCAATTCCGCACATTGCAGAAGTTAGCAGAAGTAAGGATTAAAAGTTATTACAATGTAGCAAACTCAAAAACAAAACTTAAAATATTTAGTTTAATTGTCTAACTTAAAATTTTATCGAAGTTTGTTGCCTTGAAATTTTGAGTTCACCCAACTTTTCTTTTTTTTCAGTGTGCGTATAATAGGCTTCTAGATAAACACATCATTAATATTAAACCAGTAGTTTTGACCTTTCACATGTCTGAGTTGTTAACTGTCTCTTCCCTCCATACGGCTCACATGCCTTATTTGTGTTTCAGACAGTAGAATTATTTTTTTCTTTCTTGCTCTATTAATCATCTTTTTTTCTAGTGATCCTTGAGATGGGGGCCTGACCAATGTTATAATATTTTAAATACATTTTTTTCAAACTTTATGGCTGACCGTCTATATATTTTTTGTATTTTTGGTTGATATGAAAACTTCTTAATCCATCTGGTTTTATGACTTAAGGCAACATTTATTGTGACTTTTTTTAATCTGGCACCCAAAAAATACCCCATTGCAAAAAAACTAAAACTAATAAAAACTAAACTAAAACTAAGCATTTTCGGAAAAATAATGAAAACTAGCAAACTCTCTCTAAAAACGAATTAAAACTAACTGAACTTGAAGAGAAAGAAAATCACAACGAAATTAAAACTAATGAAAAATCCACAACTATTATAACCTTGCTAACCACTACACCACATGTTACCCCTAATTAAAACAAACAGTTATAGTTAATTATAATTCATGCTGATCAGTCAAAGTTAAAGTCACCCATCCACAATAACCTTCTCTCCTGTGTGTGGAGCTGTGCGGAGCGTTCGTGGTGGCGTTCGGGGAGTTCCAGATGATTCACTCTAAGTTCGCCTCCCTCATCCCGACCTTCTGGCCCATCTACCCCGCCAACACCCTGGTGGTCACCGGGACCATCGTCACCTGTGTGTGTTACCTGGGAGTGCTGGGCGGCATGAAGGAGAACCGCTGCATGCTCATCACAGTGAGTACCAGATACAGGAAGTAATAAATGGCACAGCTGGATACACTGTAAAAAATGTTTGTAGAAATAACAGTAAAACACTGTCAATTTGCATCAGAAATAGGTCGTAAAATTAAACATTGTACATCACCGTAGCAGATACTTTTAATTACTGTAAATCAAAGAATAGTAAAAAACTTTAAATTCTACCGCCATAAACTGTAGAAAACACACAGTTTTGCTGAAAAAATATACATTTTTCATGTAAAGTTAATGAAGAAATACCATGATGACACAATTATCCTAAAAGTAATGGGATTATTCAGTATAAATTACAGTTTTTGCTGATATTTACATTTACATACGCTCACTGTATTTTTTATGGTGATGTTCTGGCAACCACAGCTGCCGGTATTTTACCGTAAATTAAACAGATTTTTTTTACAGTGTCCTACAGTCTAACTGCAGTAACTAACAAAGGGTAAAACTGAGAAAAACTGCTTGCAAGTGTTTAATGTTTTTTAACTGGCCAGCCAAATGTGCAGTGGTGGAAAAAGTATTCAGATCTGTAAAAGTACAGAAGTATCAGCATCAAAATGTACTTAAAAGTATCAAAAGTAAAAGTACTTTTTATGCAGAATGGACCCACTTGGATTGTTTTATATATTCTAAAAATATATTGCTGGGTTATTATTTTTGATGCATTTATGTACGGACCCCTTTAATTTTCCCAAGGTAGGGCTCATTTTTACTACTTAATATACTCTTATGATCTTCAATTTAAAACATGTTAACATGTTAGCAAACATTTCATATTAATTATGTTTTTATGTTAAATCTTGAACTGAAAAGTAACAAAAACTGGCAGCTAAATATAGTGGAGTAAAAAGTACAATATTTGCCTCAAAATGTAGTGAAGTAGAAGTGTAAAGGAACATAAAATGGAAATACTCAAGTAAAGTACAAACATCTCAAAATCGTACTTAAGTACAGTACTTGAGTAAATGTACTTAGTTACATTCCACCACTGCAAATGGGTTATAGGTAGATAAGTAATATGACACTTATTTCTACATGTATTAATAATGTAATTTTTATGCTAAAAATCATGATCATTTATTTGACCTTTGACCCCAAAAATGTACACTGTAAAAAATGTTTGTAGAAATTACAGTAAAACACTGTCCAATTACATCAGAAATAGGCCGTAAAATTAAAAATTGTATATCACCGTAGTAGACACTTTTAATTACTGTAAGTCAAAGAATAGTATAAAACTTTTACTTCTGATATAAACTGTAGGAAACACAGTTTTGCTGTAAAAATATAACATTTTCATGTAAAGTTAATGGAGAAATAGCATGATGTCACAATGACATAATTACCCTAAAAATAACGTGATTATTTAGTCTAAATTACAGTTTTTGCTGATATTTACATTTAAATTTACAGTATAAAACCCACTCACTGTATTATTACGGTGAAGTTCTGGCAACCAAAGCTGCCGGTATTTTACTTTATTTTACTCTACTTTCTTTCAGCTTTTATATTTTGTTTTCATTAAATTAACATTTTCAAATTGATTTTGTTACAAGTGTATTTAAAAGTGTTCAACAACTCTATTTAGAGATTTGTGTATTTTAGACTTAATATCATAAAGTAATGTTATGTTTCAGTCTCAATATAATTGTATCTCACTTTTTTACTTCATCACTATCTAGATAATAATTTCCCTTTCAAATAAACTTATAATTTCTATTATTTTTATGTTTAAATTAGTATATATATCCAAAGCAGACTGTGGTAAGTGCAATTACTGCTTGGTTTTGAGTTGGATTTTGTGGTTTTTATAGTTATTTCTCTGAAATAAAGGCAAAATTTAAATCTAAAACTGTGTCACAAGATAAAACAGACGTCAAGGAGTTCATTTTTCGTTATAACCAAATTTTGACCAAAAATGTATTTACTGCAGTTAGACTTTGTAGGACAGTAGAGTGTATTTCAAAGCGTTTAATAAATTCAAAGATTTGTGTATTTTAGACTCAATATCATAAAGTAATGTTATATTTTAGTCTTAATATCATTTTGTCTTACTTTTTTACTTCATCACTATCTAGATAATAATTTCCCTATCATATAAACCTATAATTTATGTTATTCTTGTCTTCACTATTCAACACATGAAGAAATTCAAGGCTACACTGTATCACAGTCAAAGTGAACTTACTGCGGTCTGCTTTGGTTTTGAATTGGATTCTGTAGTTACTGCAATTTTTATGTCATTATTTCTCTGAAACAAAGCAAAATTAAAATCTAAAACTTTGTCACAAGATAAAACAGACATCACAAAGTTCATTTTTAGTTATAACTCAATTTCCCCCCCAAATTTAGTTACTGCAGTTAGACTTTGTAGGGCACACTCACTCATGTTTGAATCTGATCTGCACCGATTTTTCAGTTTTTCGTCTTGCTGTTCGTCCTGATGCTGGTGGAGCTGGCCATGGCCTGTGTGTTCCTGGTCTACAGCAGAAAGGTACCAGAGTTTTGTTTATTTTATTTATTTTGCACCATAAGAAGATACAATAACAAAAAACAGCAATTAAACAAGAATAGTAAGTGCGGGAAGGTTAAAAAACCCTATATGGGCTTATATAAAGCACCTCCTACACTGCAAAAAAAGAAAAGTTGGGTGAACTCAAAATTTCAATACAACAAACTTCGATAACATTTTAAGTTGGACAATTAAACTAAATATTTTAAGTTTCGTTTTTGAGTTTGCTCAACTCTGAATTCAGATTTTTGTCAACTCAACTGTAAGTTGTACTAATTTATAATTTTACATTGTAATAACTTTTAATCCTTACTTCTGCTAACTTCTGCAATGTGCTGAATTGGCACGATTGTAACGCCGCTATGAAATGTCAGCTAATGTTGCGACCACAATTTTGAGTTAGCATTGATACGCTAATGGCTACTCTTGTAGCTGTAACAAGCAGCGCCGCTAGCATCAGTTAGCCGCTAGCACCAGTTAGCCGCTAGCATCAGTTAGCCACTAGCATCAGTTAGCCGCTAGCATCAGTTAGCCGCTTGCTTTCGCTAATGAATTTCACCGCTTTCACAACAAAGAAATAAGAGTTATCAGAACTATTGTCCCTTGTTGTGAACCCCAACTTAAAGATATAAGTAACAACAACTCACCAACTTGTTTTTGAGCAGACAACTGGCTTCCTTTGTTGTGCTAACTTACATTATTGCCCTAAATGTCAGTCATTTATATTTTAAAGTTTTACCAACTTAAATCACTGTTTTAGGCCAAAAAAACACAAGTTGGCTTTTTTGCAGTGCATGAAATATACAAAAATTCAAAAAATAAGACAACAACAACAATGAGAGAAAGCAACAACAAATAACATAAAAAAATAAAGCAATACAAGTGCCATTTTATAGCACACACACAAAATAGTCAGAAATAAACACATGGGTGTGAATAAAGGTAAAATAACTGTATTTGGGTGTATAAGAGATAATGATCCAATGACAATTATACTGGAAAAGAAACTATACAGAGTCTTGAGTTAACAGGTAAGCTTTCAGTCTTAAATTTAAATACATTTTAAATTAAAGATGATTGGTAACACTTTACAATAACCAACTAAGTGATGTTTATAGATGGTTTATAAGCCAATTATTAACCATTTACAAAGTGCTATACATATTTAATCTTTAAATGTTTTCAACCAATTTCTTAAAGGTATATGAATCATTTCAAAATCATTAACATACGTAATATGGTGTTAAAATGTTATAATGAGTGCAACTAAAACTATTAATAAACTAATAGTTTTAATTGAATTGTTTGTTAATGGTAAAGTAACTATAAACTTACATTAATATACCATCTATTTTCCTATTTATATATGATTTAGTTAGTGCAAATTATATATTTACCATTCTAATTGGCCTATATACGGTTTATAAATGAAGATTAAACATTAATAAACTATGTTTACCATTTATAAATGATGGTTATTGTGTTACCAGATAATTTAACTAGATGAATATATGAGAATTCCAAATTATGGATCCTCTGTAAGCAAGAGAAAACTGAGTTAATCTACAGTTCAACATTACATTAATAGACACTGATCATATCTGCAGTATGGTGGAGACTTTGATGAGGTTCATAATATTAGTAGCTCTTAAGCGTCTGAGACAAAAGGTTGTTGTTTTTCATGCTTGTCTGTATTTTGTGCAGACTGAATACTTTAAGAACGACCTGCTGCAGAGCCTGGAGATCTACAGACAGTCTGGTCCAGACGGCAACAAGACCATTAAAAAAGACTTTGATGCAGTCCAGCACCTGGTGAATCACCTGTTTCTAATCACTTCCTGTTATTTGTCTTTGTAACAATCCCTGTTTTACAGCTGATATTTTACACACCGTGTAGAACCTGATAATGTCATAAATTCCCGATAATGTAATAGAAATCTGCACTTGAGTCCATTGAAAATGTAATAAAACCTGATAATGTAATAACTTCCCGATAATGTCATAAAGTGCATTTCCCAATAATGTAATACACTTTTTTTTTTTTTTTTTACCAATAATGTAATAAAGTATAACATTAATGGGAGGTTATTTCATTATCAGGTTAGCCTTCATTTCCCAAGTCCTGATAATGTAATAATTCCCCAATATTGTAATAATTTAACAGCAGACCACCCATTACTTGGGTTCAAGTGGTGATACTGTGTAGACCAGCTGTTCTCAACCTTGGGTTGTCATTTTGTGTCTTTTTTTGGTCATTTTGTTTCCTTTTTTGGTCATTTTGTTTCTTTTTTGGGTCATTTTGTGTCTTTTTTGGTCATTTTGTGTCTTTTTTTGGTCATTTTGTTTCCTTTTTTGGTCATTTTGTTTCTTTTTTGGGTCATTTTGTGTCTTTTTTGGTCATTTTGTGTCTTTTTTTGATCATTTTGTGTCTTTTTTGGTCATTTTGTTTCCTTTTTTGGTCATTTTGTTTCTTTTTTGGGTCATTTTGTGTCTTTTTTGGTCATTTTGTGTCTTTTTTGGTCATTTTGTGTCTTTTTTTGGTCATTTTGTGGTCAATTTGTGTCTTTTTTGGTCATTTTGTTTCCTTTTTTGGTCATTTTGTTTCTTTTTTGGGTCATTTTGTGTCTTTTTTGGTCATTTTGTGTCTGTTCTGGTCATTTTGTGTCTTTTTTGGTCATTTTGTGTCTTTTTTTGATCATTTTGTGGTCATTTTGTTTCCTTTTTTTGGTCATTTTGTTTCTTTTTTGGGTGATCTGAACTGTGCGTGTGAGATTGTGTTCAGTGAGCGGGGGTCACGGACAACATGCATGTTAAATTGGGGGTCGCAACTCAAAAAGGTTGAGAACTACTGGTGTAGGCAACTCTAGCTCAAGAGCTCTAGCGCCACCAACAGGTCAAAGTTGAATAATTATTAACTTTTGACCCGTTCATCTGTTTTTCACCAATGAGGTATCCATGACAACACGAATGATTCAACAGCTTCTTGAAATCTAAAGGTGCTTGGTGTTATACTTTATTACATTATTGGTAAAAAGTGTATTACATTATTGGGAAATGCACTTTATTACATTATCGGGAAGTTATTACATTATCAGGTTTTATTACATTTTCAATGGACTCAAGTACAGATTTTATTACATTATTGGGGTTATTACATTATCGGGAATTTATTACATTATCAGGTTCGACACACCCTCATGCCCAAGTATGAGTCATTAACTTTCTCTGCTCCTGAAATGCTTGTTCATTCCACTGAGGTATGTTTTATTGTACAGTTTAGGTGCTGTGGCGTTAATGATGTGACAGACTGGAAAGGTGATGTCCCAATCTCCTGCTGTAACAAGGACCCCTGTAACATCGTCCCCATTACCAACTGGGAGGAGGTAAATACTGGATTATTATCACTCTATAAACTCCTGCTGGTTCTAACTTTTGGTATTATTAACCCTCTGGGGTCTCTGATGGTGGCGTCCTGATCAGATCATGTGACGTTTAACAAAAAAACGAGGTCACATGGAGCGCTGCTATCAACTTCACTCCAAAGTTCAGACCTGAAACTTTCTCCCAGTTTTTTTTTTGACATTGCTAGCTCATGTAAAACCAAAGATATGATAGTTTTAATTTGATAATAATATTTAAGCATTGGTATTGCTCTCTGTGTAATTTTGCACATAGTTTGTTTTGAAGAGTTGCAGCTAACAAGGAAAAAAAAGCCTATAAATATACATGTTTTATGGGACTTTTTTGTATATAGTTTAATTATATTTAAATGTTTTCCTTTTTATATGTTAATTTTTGTTTCCTATGTTTACATTTTCAAGTTCCAAAACAGTTCATTGAGCATATTTGTGGTTTTTATTGTAGTAAATTAGCCTGGGTATACCCATACTGCCTTGCGCGCTCGAATTTAATTTCGAACTGCGAAAGGGTCTGGAATCCAGGAAGGATTCCTAGCCCTGTTTTAGGGATCCAATCACAGAGCGGGGAGGGACGGCAAGACGATGACGCGTACTACTCGGCACTTAGAAGCTTGTAGTTTTCCGGATCCAACATGGCTGCTGCAGACGCGAAACTCTCTTTAGCTGTAGATGGTGTTTTAAATAGTTTAGAGCGAAAGTTGAAAGGTGAAAGGTCTCTCGGCGGCTCCGCTGAGATCACCGGCGTTATGGTAGCGGGGCTATTAGCGTCGCTAGCGGCTATTAGCGCCGTTAGCGGCTAATAGCTAATAGCCGCTAATAGCTAATAGCCCCGCTACCGCGGACAGCGGAGCCGCCGAGAGACCCGCAGCAGCTTGTTTATTGCCCATAAAATCAGTGGATGTGTGGGGCAGAATGACATGAGGGGGAATAAAGCGTGAAAATAAATAATCTTGCAGAAAGCGAGAACTGGAGAAGCAAAGCAGCAAACAACACTCTCTCACAGACACACACACAACAAACATCCATCTCTGTTGCTCTACTACGTCATCTGGTATAACTGATCTGATTGGCTAAGAGCTACCTACAGACGCTTTGATAGACATTCTAAGCGTCCAATAAACGGCTCCGGAGGATCGTAAACCACACCTCCTCTACGGAGAAATACATTGCTCGTTGCCAGACTAGCCCTCATTTGAGAATAGTCTGGTGATAGCCAGGCTACAGGCTAGTAGTAAATAGTATCATTTTATAAACTCAGATTTCGTGATTTTTAAGCTCAATATGTTGATAAAGTAGGTTAAAGTGAGAAAATAATTGTAAAAAGTATTTAAAAAATGGCCAAAATAGGCTCAGACCCCAGAGGGTTAACCCTCTTGAGTCCATCTATTTGTTGAAAATACACGTTTTATTTACAGTAATAACTTTATTTATATATGATGTGTAAACAAGCTGAGAAAGCCAGTTGAAAGTTCAATCATAGGAGCTTTCACAGTGTGACATTTATGTTTCTAGACCATTTTTAACCCTTTATCGGGCGAAGAACTATATTTGGTGACTTCAGTGGATATCAAAATAGGGTCCCCGTGTCTCTCTGTGAGGTTGTAGAACCACATGGATTTGTAATATTTAGAGAAAAAAAGTTGCAAATTTACTAGATTAAAGTGGCAAATCTACAGGAAAAAAAATCCCAGATTAAAGAGATTTAAAGTGGCAAATCTGTGCAAAAAAAGTTGCAGATTTACAAGAAAAAAGTGAAAAAAAGCAACTTTTTTTCTTGCAGATTCACCACTTTAAATCTCGTAGATTTGCCAGATTTTTTACACATTCTGGCAGTTTGTAATATCCTCCAATATTCTCTAGGGTTGAAATTCGGAATATGCATGTATTTCAATGAGTGTCCTATTAAGGGTTAAAATGTGAATTTTCTTTCTACAATGTAAACCATTACTATTTTTAATTTACGTGCAAATAGACTGTTTTGTAGTTTTATTATTTTATTTTTTTTCTGCTGTTTTTGTGTGTATAAATGGTAAAAAAAAAGGTACATTTCCATAGACACCTGTGTCTTTTGTTTGTATTTTGGGTTCCTGGCAGCTTTATACTTTGTTAATTAAAATAAAATTAAAAATCTGACTGATAAGTTTGTGTGGAGAAAAAGGAGCCATGCATGTGATGTAAGGACAGACTGAAAGGTGATAAACACAGACAGAAATTAATGCAGAGGAAGTTAAATATTATTATTGTTATTTCTTGGTGATACTGTAAACAGTGCGTTGCTGTAAACATTCAGTGTTCTAAGGAAATGCATCTGTATAAATAAAGGATAACCATACAATTGTTGCCTTCCAGGGTTGTCTGGAGAAAGTGAGCGAGTGGTTTACCAGAAACTATCGCAGCACAGGAGCAGGTGTTGTCACCATGTTCATCATACAGGTAGAGTCCTTCAGTCTGCTTATTCTCCTCCAGAAGCTTAATGAGTCAGTAGTGATAACGCCATGACATGCCACACATGAATAGATAGATAGATAGATAGATAGATAGATAGATAGATAGATAGATAGATAGATAGATAGATAGATAGATAGATAGATAGATAGACTTTATTTATCCCAAGCTGGGAAATTACAGTATAGCTATGAACAGCTGAATATCTTTTGTGATTAAGAACTATTCTTTTCAAGCGGGCCGGTCAAAACATTATGTTTCTCTTGACCTTTTTAGCCAGCATGAAATAACATGGGAAATGAATGCAGGTCATTTTTGACCCATGTTGTGCTTCAGAAGGTGTTTATATGTTGTGCAGCAAAAGGTTAAAGCCAGAACAATGTTCTGTCTATTCTCTGTTAGTTTGTTTTATAACCTTTATATGTTTCATATATTTTACATATGTATGGGTATTTAAAAACATAGTTTCATAGTAATTTATTTAAACTTTATTTTTCTTGTCTTCTTCTTTTTTTACAGTTTGTGTGCATGTCTATCAGCATCCCTCTCTTTTGCCACTTCAGTCGAGAGGGACTGGGTTACCAGTGAAAAACCTGCACTTCACACTCACTTCCTGCATGTCAACTGGTTGCTTTTCTCTCTATCAACTTTTTTTATTCATCTGCTTCAAATGCCTAGAAGGTTGATGAATGATGCTGCCATTTCCAGCAATCAGGAGAAAACACTTTGTTCTTGAATGCAAAAAAAATTAATGAAACAGAAACATATAGAGGAATGGCAGCTTATTATCACTATAGACATCTATAGACGCCTATGAGGTAACGGAGCATTGAATATGAAAGACGTAACAGGAGACATTTCATTGATAGTCGTTATGAAATTATAGTGGAAAATCTTAACAGACGACAAAAGTTTCTGAGAAAGACAATCCCCTGTGGGACTTAATGACAAGTATCACAAAACAGATACAATATTCAAGATGCAGGTTCTTGCACTGCAAAAAAGCCAACTTGTATTTTTTGGCCTAAAACAGTGATTTAATTTGGTAAAACTTGGAAATATAAATTATTGACATTTAGGGCAATAATGTAAGTTAGCACAACAAAGGAAGCCAGTTGTCTGCTCAAAAACAAGTTTGTGAGTTGTTGTTACTTATATCTTTAAGTTGGGGTTCACAACAAGGGACAATAGTTCTGATAACTCTTATTTCTTTGTTGGGAAACGCGGGAAATCGGTGAAATTCAGTCATTAGCGTAAGCTAACGGCTAACTGATGCTAACGGCTAACTAATGCTAGCGGCTAACTGATGCTAGCGGCTAACTGATGCTAGCGGCGCTGCTTGTTACAGCTACAAGAGTAGCCATTAGCGTATCAATGCTAACTCAAAATTGTGGTCGCAACATTAGCTGACATTTCATAGCGGCGTTACAATCGTGCCAATTCAGCACATTGCAGAAGTTAGCAGAAGTAAGGATTAAAAGTTATTATAACGTAGCAAACTCAAAGACAATACTTAAAATATTTAGTTTAATTGTCCAACTTAAAATTTTATTGAAGTTTGTTGCCTTGAAATTTTGAGTTCACCCAACTTTTCTTTTTTTGCAGTGTGGTCCTCTATTTCTGTTACTATATACCTAATGTTAATGTGCCAGGTCTCATGATTTCCTGTCATTGTTCCAAATGGTGCAGTGGGATTTCCCAAATCCGAGCTGCTCTGATCTTAATCAAGCAGGAGTTTCCTGTAAACAGACTGTGACTGTTAGTCAAATTATGTGTGTTTGTCTAATCATATGTGATGCATTTTAAACTGCTATATGTCTGACATTTTAATACATCTTCAAATTAATTCACAACAATATAAAATGTCCTAAGCCACAAAGAACCCAAGACGCGTTCCCTCAAGGAGTGAAAGACTAGATGATCAAATCAAAAATCAAAATGATTTTATTTATCCCTGAGGGGAAATATATACTCCTCTCTGGATAACAGCTGCTCTGCTGCCCTTTTTCTGACATTTTGAAATAAATCAATCTTACAGGATTTGTGCATGTAGATGTTATAAAACCTCCTCATCCATTTTTAAATCTGTTTCTTAGATTTTTTCAGTTTTTTTCAGTTGTTTTGAGCACCTGGAAATGAAGGCAGTCACTACTGTGAAAGTTTTTTTTGTTTGTTTTTTAAATAAGTGTGTTTATTAGTTTTTGTTTGCAAATTACAGCAGATCAAACAGCAAGACAATTTTTTACTTGGAACAGAGCAAACTTTTTTCTCCCTATTCCCCCTCCCATCCCCACAGCGAATAAGTATAAGAAAAACATGTTGAAATTGTAAACACAAGATAAAAATAAAGCAAGAATAGATACCAAAAAATAAATAAATAAATAAAAATAGGGCGGGGACTCGATTAAAAAAATTAATCTAATTAATTAGAGGCTTTGTAATTAATTAATCGAAATTAATCTCATTTTAATCGCATATAAATATTTGACCTGAGAACAGTGAGAAGTAATTTTTTTCACATGGATTTTTAGTATACCATTGAATAATGACTGAATACATAAGCTTAAGCGACAAAAATATTGTTTATTTTTGTTCAAGTCCAACAGATCAGTGCAGTTTTTGCCATTAAGTGTAGCAATAGCATATTTATAAATATAGTACATTTCATAAATCCAGGTAGCCTATAGGTAGGTAGACCTTCTGTAAACTAGAATACTTTGGTTTTTGAAGTAAAACACAATCCACGCTAGCTAGCACACTAGCCGCTAGCTGCTACATGTTTAGCATTGAGGTGATACTTGAGGCTGGATGTGCTGCTATGGTGATATGTGAATTCCTTGTTGCCTAGCAACACAACCATGCTCTTATGGACGCTTCCATCCGTTGGTTTTTAGTAACTAAATGTCCCATCATCCACGGGGCCAACCAAAGGTCTCATCAGCTTCTTCCTTCATGTTCACTGTGGTTTGTTGTTGTCTCAACTCATCAACGCTAGTTGGTGCTCCAGTATAATCGGTCCGCCTGAAACTCATCCAGGGAGAAACGTTCCGCAGTGCAAAAATAAGTGTGATTAAATTAATGTAATAAATAATGTAATTAATTTATCTTCATTAATGTAATTAATTAATGTAATTAATTAATCTTAATTAACGCGTTAAAGTCCCGGGCCTAATAAAAAAATAAAAAAATAAACAAGTAAATAAATTAAAAATAGCATATATAACAATAAGAACCTAAACATGCACATAAATATACATATACACACATACACGCATGCACATATATACATACATAAACATACACTCACTTTAATTATATAGTCCAATACTGAAAACATATAAGTTACTGATCATTTTCAAGGGTGTTCCTCCTTTTGCTGAAGTTAGCAACATTAGCATCATGTCTTAAGAAAATGACAAAATGTCTTCAGATGTCATCAAAAACATGTTGTTTCCGTCTAATAATGTTTGTTATCTTTTCCATTGTCATGTTTGATACTATGCCAGTTTTACTGTTATTAAACCATTGATCATGCTGATTTAAAGCCATATGTTTCTATGTATCTTGTGTATTTTCTCTGCTGAGTCCTCTGTCTGTCTGAAGCCTGATGGAACATCCTCTTGTTATCAACATGCATCTTCTGGTAGTTGATGAGAAATGTTTCCCTGCTTTTTGTTACATGTAGGACATTCTGAAAATAATCAAATATGTACTTGGAACTCTGTTTGTTTGATTTGATTTATTATTATTATCATCTGAGTCTTAAAATATAGGGTGATTCATGATACATCAGTTTTTATAAATGCTTATATTTGAGGTTGGTTAACGAGCATATTCTGGCTTCTGGCTACTTCCACATCCTCGCCCACCCAGTAAGGAGACCCAGTTAAAATGTATCAATAAATGTATACATAAATAAGTAATAAATAATTGATGATTAATGTATGATTAACTAAATTAAAGTTGGTAGAGCTGATACATATAATTATTCAATTAAATAAATTATAATTAAATAGGACAAATATATATCATGAATTAATTCCTAAATGTTCCTTTCCTTTATTCTTCCTTATATCTATTTTTACTGTAAAATAGTCAAAACAGAAACCCTTTTTCAGCTTTGTGAGGAGCATTTTGTGGCGTCTTCTCTTCTCTTCTTTTTGTTGTTGTGTTTTTCCAACACAAACCACTGAGTCACACACTAGAGCAGCTAGAGCCAAAAGCTGCTTCTCCTCCATTTCTAAGGTTTTACTAAGAGCATGATGGGAAAAAAATTGCATGGCAGGTAAAAAATGTTCAACATTGTGATGACAAATATGACACAGAACTTTGAGGGTTAATTTTGCCCTACAAAGTCTAACTGCAGTAGCTACATTTTTGGTCGAAATTGAGTTATAATTAAAAATGAACTCCTTGATGTCTGTTTTATCTTATGTTTTAGTTTTAGATTACAATTTTGCTTTATTTCCGAGAAATTATGATATAAAATTGCAGTAACTACAAAATCCAACTTAAAACCAAAGCAGACCGCAGTAAGTTCACTTATCTGCTTTTGCAGTGATACAGTGTAGCCTTGAATTTCTTCATTGTGATGAATAATGAAGACAAGATTAACAGAAATTATACATTTATTTGAAAGGGAAATTATTATCTAGATAGTGATGAAGTAAAAAAGTAAGATAGAATTATATTAAGACTAAAATGTAACATTACTTTATAATATTAAGTCTAAAATACACAAATCTTTGAATAGAGTTGTTAAACACTTTTAAATACATTTATAACAAAATAAATTTGAAAATGTTTATTCACTGAAAACTAAATATAAAAGCAGAAAGAAGACAACATTGTTGTTACTGCACTCAGTTTATCATTACTATTCAATTCAATTCAATTCAATTGGTTTTATTGGCATGACGTAACAATGTATATATTACCAAAGCAAGCATCAGAAAAAAAGATAACAAGATAAGGAAAGCAATATTTACAATAAATTATAATAATTCTGTTATTCATTTTAAAGGAAAAGAAAAACTAATAACAATAAAAGAAAGCAATATTTACAATCATTGAACAGTATTTATAATCAATATATAATTCATACAATCTAACTGTCCCAGCAAAATAAATAAATAAAAGATAATAATAAAAAATAAAAACAAAACAACCAACAGCTGTGTGTCACTCGCTGTCCCTCAGTGTGTGACAGGCAGAAACATTACTATTAGAACCTTTTACAGCAAGTGCAATAACTACATTTTTGGGGTCAAAGGTCAAATAATTCGGCATGATTTTTAGCTTAAAAATGATGTGTAAAATGAATGATCTTAAAAATGAATCATAAATATGTGTAGAAATAAGTATCATATCACTAACCTACCAATAACCCATTTGGCTGGCCAGTTAAAAAACATTAAAAAACTTTAAAGCAGTTTTTCTCAGTTTTACCCTTCATGTAGTTATATATATATATATATATATTATATATATATTACTGCAGTTCGACTCTGTAGGGATCACTGAAAGTGCTTGGAATGTGAAGCGTGACACGCATAGCAACAGTAACCAAGGGAGGAGCTAGATAGTTTGGGTAGAAAGTGATTCATTTAAAAACATAGCAACGTGAAAATGATTACATTTAAATAAAATTACATTATGGTAAGATTGCAGTTAACAGCTGGATTATTTAGTTACAAATAAAAATGGATTGTAATTCCTCTACGAAAGATTCAAAGACTCCAACTCTACGTCGAATTAAAACCTCAGGTATTTATAAAAAAAATAGCATAGATAACCACCTGGCAGTGTTTGATTGAAGAAGAGGAAGACTGTGAAATAAAGCTACATTAATTAAGATAGCTAAGGTTAGCGTTAGTGGACTTGGCTAGCTAGTTACACAGTAAGCTACTCTAGCTCACTAAACTTGTATAATATAATAAAATGTCATCAAAATAGCATGGTAATTCTGTGTGGGTAAGCAAATAATGTGAGATATAATTCAAGTTAAATAAAACCATGTCACTTCCTTAAATTCTTACTTTAAAACACGTGTAATAATACATATGTGTATGAGAGATGACAGGTTAACGTTGATATTAGCTAATCTTCAGTCTTTGCAGAAAATATATTGCATTAATTTACTGCTGAGAAATAAAACTGTAGAATAACAATAATGTCCTACAAAGTCTAACTGCAGTAAACACATTTTGGTTAAAATTGAGTTATAACTAAAAATGAACTCCTTGATGTCTGTTTTATCTTGTGACAAAGTTTTAGATTTCAATTTTGCTTTATTTCAGAGAAATGATGATATAAAAATTGCACTAACTACTAAATCCAACTCAAAACCAAAGCAGACTGCAGTAAGTTCACTTACATCTGATTTGGATATGTATATATATATATATATATATATATATATATATATATATAGAGATAGATAGATATATACACATATATATATATTTACAGCAATTATGACAGCAAATATTATCTAGATAGTGATTAAGTAAGAAAAGTGAGATAAAATGATATTATTCTATTAAGTCCAAAATACACAAATCTTTGAATAGAGCTACTAAACACTTTTAAATACACTGAAAACAAAATCAATTTGAAAATGTTTATTCATTGAAAACTAAATATAAAAGCTGAAAGAAGACAACAATATTACTATTAGAACCTTTTACAGCAAAACCAGAGTGCAGTAACTACATTTTTGGGGTCAAAGGTCAAATAAATCATCATGATTTTTTAGCATAAAAATTACATCATCAATACATGTAGAAATAAGTGTCATATTACTTACCTACCTATAACACATTTGGCTGGCCAGTTAAAAAACGTTAAAAAAAACTTTAAAGCATTTTTTCTCCGTTTTACCTTTTGTATAGTTACTGCAGTTAGACTTTGTAGGGCAGAATAGAATAGAAGGGTTTGTTGCTAAAGCTAAAGCTAACTGCTAGCTGCAGCTGTTAGCTCACTGAGCTAACAGCTGCAGCTAGCAGCTTCATTATTCTACACTCAAAAAAATAATTAAGCCAAAAACGTGGACTTGGAATTTAATTACATGTAAATTTTCCATGTAATTTTGTTACATAAGTTAAATGGAAAAAGGTCAAATTAAATGCAATGTTATTCTTTCATTTAAAAGTAATATAGATAAATTAAATAGCATTGATGCAAATTACATAAACTTAGTGTGTAAATTTACTTAAAGTTTATGTATACTTTTATATAAACCTTATGAGTTTATTCAAGCATCTCATACGCAAGCAGTTATGAAAAAGTTTCTTTATTAACATTAAGCACCAAATTGGGGCAACAGATTACTGTTTAGGGAACACATATTCAACATTAATAAGTTGCTTATTAGCATGCAAATAAGTAACATATTGTCTCTTAATGAGTCATTATTCAGTAGTTATTAATGCCTTATTCTGCATGGTCTTATTATACAACCAGTAAGACATTAACTAAGAGTTTTCCCTCAATAACCTCAGAGTTATTGATTATTAGTAGTAAGTAAGGAAGTTGTTGTATATGAGTTATGATCTTAATCAGCTTTACTTCGTATAGACTTTATAAGTCTCTTTAACTTTATATGTAATATTGAATAAACTCATAAGGTTTATGTAAAAGTATACGTAAAACTTTAAGTAAATCTACACAATAAGTTTATGTAGAAAATTGCATTAACGTTATTTAATTTATCTATATTACTTTTAAATTAAAGAAAAACATTGCATTTAATTTGACCTTTTAAATTCAACGTGTGTAACAAAATTACATGGAAAATTTACATGTAATTAAATTACATAAAGTCCACGTTTTTGGCTTAATTATTTTTTTGAGTGTATTTTTACAAATTATGCACAACCGTAGAATCCATTTCAGGAAGAGGAAATCGGCCAAAGTTGGGCTAGTTGGGAAGCTGTACACTGCAAAAAAAGAAAAGTTGGGTGAACTCAAAATTTCAAGGCAACAAACTTCGATACATTTTTAAATTGGGCAATTAAACTAAATATTTTAAGTTTTGTTTTTGAGTTTGCTCAATTCTGAATTTCTCTGGCACGATTGTCACGCCGCTATGAAATGTCAGCTAATGTTGTGACCACAATTTTGAGTTAGCATTGATACGCTAATGGCTACTCTTGTAGCTGTAACAAGCAGCGCCGCTAGCATCAGTTAGCCGCTAGCATCAGTTAGCCGCTAGCTTTCGCTAATGACCGAACAAAGAAATAAGAGTTATCAGAACTATTGTCCCTTGTTGTGAACCCCAACTTAAAGATATAAGTAACAACAACTCACCAACTTGTTTTTGAGCAGACAACTGGCTTCCTTTGTTGTGCTAACTTACATTATTGCCCTAAATGTCAATAATTTATATTTCCAAGTTTTACCAACTTAAATCACTGTTTTAGGCCAAAAAATACAAGTTGGCTTTTTTGGAGTGTAGGAATATTCAAGGCAAGCTAGCTTTTATAAATACACCTGAAAAAAAATAAAAATAAAACCTCTCATTTTCATTTCCAGAGAAACAGATCCAAGCAGGGAGCAGCGCAGACAAACAGCTGCTGGACAGTCATGACAAACTCACAACAGGACAAAAGCCATTGTCCAAGCCTGGACTACCTCTGGAGGTAAAGCGTGCTTTTTTGTCTTTCACTTTTAACTGAAGTTCCCATTAGCAAGACAGTAATCAACACTAGCAGTGTGTTACAGTACTTATGACTGTATATGTAGTTAAACCTGCCAACTTCATTTCGCTCCTACAGCCAACAGGCTGTCTCATTCTAACAGAGTTACCAGACTAACTGAATTTCCCCTCAGGGATATTCAAACTCCTCCTATGCAAATTTCATGGTTTTGCACCAAACTTTGCACAAAGCATCTATCGACCCTCATAACAAAAAGTTATTAAAATAATTTTGATATTCTAAAGAATACTCAAGTTATTAAATAACAACTTCCTGCAGATTTCGTTCCAAACACAAAGTGTTGCATATCTCCACATTGGTGTGTCTGAATGACATGAAACTCAGGTTCCTACTTCCCCATGAGCCCCTGAGGCTCTCTGCAAAATTTGGGCGATGACCACCAGGTGGCGCTCTTTAAATTGAAGTATTTTATATCTCCAAATCGGTTGGTCGGATTAACACAAAAGTTGGTACAATTATTGTCAATGCCCTCCTGAGGATAACCCTTGAAGGTTTTATTGATCAGCCCCTAGGTGGCGCTCTGGCGGCAGTTTAATTTAATATTTGGCACCGTGCCCAGACCATAACACTTAGCAATGAACTTCATAGGGGTGGTATAGACTGGCCCCTGTAACGCACACACCAAAAATGACCAGCAACTGGCACTATTATCAACACAAAACCGTTTTTGGCTAATAACTCCGACATAATATGTTGCACATTGTTAAACCTTATATCTATGTGTTCCCTCAATTGAGCTGAATTGTGTGATGTAGGCCGCGCCCACTTTTACGGTAAATTGACATTCGCAAAATCTAACAAATGCAAAACGCACTTTTTCAAACTCCTCCTATGCCATTTGACCGATTTGCACCAAACTTTGAATGTAGCATCTGTAGACAGCCCTGACAAAAAGGTATCAAAACAATTGTGATACTTCAAACATTGATAGTTCAAACATACCTTAATTAAGTTATTAAATAACAACTTCCTGTAGATTTTGTTCAAAAGAGGAAGTGTTGCATATCTTGGCAATCTACCTTCCCATCACCACAACACTTTTGCTTATTGTGTTCCATGGCACAATGAGGGTTTGTTTGATTGTCACTATTTTTCATTAGCAAAAAAATAGTTTCAACTGGGAAACATGGAATTAGACTTTAATATATCCTATTTGTATTTTCCGTCATTCAGAAAAAAGTTGAACAAGCGAAGCAGAGGAGGAACTTTCTGATCAACGAGCACAACAGACAAAAGTTTGCTGTGAAGGAGAAAGAGGCCAAGTTAAAGACGCTGCAGGAGTCCCTGAAGACCAAAAACCTCCAGCCTAAAAACTACAACAGTGAAGCTGCATGTAAGCAGGTGAGTGTGTAACCAGGGACATTTCTGGAGTTTCACTCAGCTACAGCTACCAGCTCCCTAAAACATTTAACTCTTTATGCTACAAACTACTTTATTTACTTACCTACTTACTTACTTACTTGTAAATTTATTTTGGTACTTTGGTGCAGCTCAACCAGCTGAAAACACACGACATGTTACACCTTTCATGTAACATATTCATTGGATTACTCATCGTTAATAAGCAAGGCAACTTTATAGTTTTTTTATTTCTATTTAAAAATGTGTTACGGTAATGATTTTTTTTGCTCTCAGTGTCTCTAAAAATGTCAGAAAATACCTACATTTTTTTCAAATAGATTATAAATTCATATTAAACAGTGACTTTAGATTGTATATGTTATAAAGAGTCAGAGAAAATATGTATGTATGTAATAATCTTTGCACCATGGACATGAAAAGCCAACACTGAATGAAGTAGTTTCATATCTTCTATCATCCATTTGTTTCTTTGACATTTTGCTGTGTTGTCTCATGTCAGCGTATACGGCAGCTGGAGAACAACTTAGACAAGATGAAGATGAAGATGACAGAGGCTAATGAAATCCAGACGGCCTACCGACACATCCGTGATCACCTGCAGCAGGTGAGCTATGAGTCCATACATCCACCACCAGTCAGTACAGGAGATTTTACAAAGATTAAAGAGAAAAAAGATAAGTAAGAAAAAAGACCCTGCTCTTCAACATTGACGAAAAAAGTCCAGACAAAAGCTCACTCTGGACTGCTCGTATTCAAATTAGGGGCGTTTCAGCAAGTGAGACCCGCCTCATTCTGGGTGTTGCCCGCTAGTGTAAACAGCCCTAATGTATACATGTATTCATACATATGCTCCCAGCCACTTCTTAGATTTTTTTGTGTGGAAAAAACCATGTTGATGGTTGATGTGTGGTGTTTGTGCTGTGGTTAGGAGGTCCGTGACATGTACAGTGTCCTGGAGCACAAAGAGCATGCAGTGGCAACTGGACAGGCAGAGGTGGACAAAGCAACCAAAGAGCTCCAGTCAGCAGCAGCAGCTGCAGGCAGCACTCTGGTAAGACCTCAGCACCACCTCAACACAGCATGTTGGTTGGCTTACAGCATTCAGACTTCTTTTTCAGCCAGTGACTTCACCTTTCAGGCCTGGAGGTTGGTGCTCGTCTGATGTTTATTACAAATGAAAGCAGTTGTCAAAAATAGCACATTACAGTAGAGAGCCCCCCAAGAAAAACAAAAGAAATACTGACACACTCAGATCAAATCAGTGGTATATTTGTCTGACGGCCAGACTGAATAAAGTCAGCACACGGCCACACATTGGACAATTGAATTGGAACATGTATGACAGTGCTGAATTATCACCCCTAAACCAATAAATTTGTGATGTTATAAAATAACAACAGAATGCTTCAAATTCAAAAGACACTTGTTTTCAACATCACATTGATATAGTTTGACCAGCTATCAGATTAAATGCTGTGTTTGGACAAAACTATTTGGTAACTCTTTAGATTAGGGAACACATATTCAACATTAATTAGTTGCTTATTAGCATGCAAATAAGTAACATATTGGCTCTTAATTAGTCATTATTCAGTAGTTATTAATGCCTTATTCTGCATGGCCTTATTATACAACCAGTAAGACATTAACTAAGAGTTTTCCCTCAATAACCTCAGAATTATTGATTATTAGTAGTAAGTAAGGAAGTTGTTGTATATGAGTTACGATCTCAATATGCTTTACTTTGTATGGACTTTATAAGTCTCTCATCCAGTTTGCAACCTATACTTATTTAGCATATCATTTTTCAAGCCTTTTGAACTTAACAACTGTTGTGCATGATTTCATGTGATGGTCTTTCTCCCTGTCTAACCCCAGAACATGGTGGTTGAGATGGAACATGAGATGATGGGAAAGATCAGCCTGATGGACATGGAGCTGTGTGAACTGAGTGCAGAAGAGAAGGAGCTGAAAAGGCAAATGAAGGCACTTGGATGTGTCAGAGCCACACCCAGCAGGCTCAAAGAGCCGGTCAGAAAGCAACACACAAAAAAAAAATCAAAAACTAACCACCTTAATAAGTAACTAATCGTTTATGGCTCATTTGTTGCTGTTGTGAATCTTTTATGACATGCAGGAAGTTGAAGAAGAAGAAGAAGAAGAGGAAGCACACTCAAGTCCTGTCACAGGTGTTGTTACAAAAATGTGTCTGATGCAGAAGTCTTATTAATATCAACCACGTGTCAGGAAATATCTGTAACACTTTATAATAACCAACTTAGTGATGTTTATAGATGGTTTATAAACCAATTATTAACCATTTACAAAGTGCTATTCATATGTATTCTTTAAATGTTTTCAACCAGTTTCTTGAAGGTATATGAATCATTTCAAAATCATTAACATACTAAATATGGTGTTAAAAATGTAATAATGAGTGCAACTAAAACTATCAATAAACTATTAATTATAATTTAATTGTTTGTTAATGGTGAATTAATTATAAACTTACATTAGTATACCATCTATTAGCCATTTATAAATGATTTAGTTAGTTAAACAGTAATAAATGATGTATTTACCATTCTAAATGGGCTATAAACGGTTTATAAATCATGATTAAACATTTTGTTTAATGGTAAACATATCTGTTTACCATTTATAAATGATGGTTATTGTAAAGTGTGAAATATCATACATGCCAAAACATAAGTAGCCACTACACATTGGTAAATGAAGACGGAAATGACTGTTGAAACTTGAAACTTTTGGTACATTTAAGAGACCTCCAGAGATGTCTGAAGTTATATAGTTATATATATATTTGCTAATCCTTTGTGACATGTATTCAATGGAAAGCAACTATCTACACAGACAATATATGTTTGTTCAGCTCATAAACCTTTGTTTGTGTAAATATACACACTGAATTGTGGATGTGGTGCATTCTGTATTTTTTTAGACAGTGTATACAGCGTCCCATCTTTAATGGACTCAGCAGTTGTTGTTGCCACAATCTGTCATAAATTTGCTGAATATGATTCGCCAAAGAATCTTAATTCAAGAGTCATTTGCTGGCTTTTTTCTGGAGCTTTTATCTTTATCTCATGGTCTTCATCGATGGCTCAACTGTCAGAACTTAGTTGTGTGTCTCACTGATTTCAAGACCAGCGTAAATAAAGACACAGAACTCAAAAATACTAATAAAATCACACTTTGAAGTTCTCCACGCTCCACACGCCATCACTCCAAATGAGCATTAAATACATCTGTCTGTCTCTGTCTGTCTTGTTGTGTCTCTTCCTGTCTGAGTGTCTCCTCATGCCTCTGTGTGTCTCTGCAGCTCATCAGTGTAAAGACTCGTGTGGTGCTTCTCAGTGTGACTTGAGGCTGGTAGAGGACATGGACTCTCTGAGAGAAGCTCTGAGCTGTGCTCATGTGCAGGTAAACATCCACATGTGTCTTTAACCCTTTGATGCACAACATATTGACCAGGAGGCAATCTCCGTGTCTGAGCATGGAGGCCAACCAGGAAGTGCATTAAGCCTGCAATTCAGCGAAAATTCCAGCAGGGGGCGCTAAGTTTGGCTGCAAAAGAAATCTGCCCATTCATTTCAGTGCAAAATTTGAAAACTTCTCACTTGATTTATTACCTCAGAAACATTTTTTAGGACAGCACTATGAGTCTCAATCACTAGTAAAAAATCTTCTTCAAGACAATTTGATGTCAATAGTTCTAATAGTGGCCCCATTTAGAAGAAAATAGAAGATAAAGAATCGTATGATGATCAGAAACAAAATTATTGAGGAAAACCTGGGATACTGAATGACGAAAATAATACATTGCAAAGATATAGAAAAAAAAGTTATCTATGAGTAACAGCTACTAATGCACATGGACCATCCATTCCACTTCCTCTATACTAGGCTATGTATTGTGGGCTCATGTTCTGTATAGGTGGAATATGTATGTATACATGTGTTGTGTTGTGTTGTGTTGTGTTGTGTTGTGTTGTGTTGTGTTGTGTTGTGTTGTATGTTGGCTGCTGGAACACCTAAATTTATCTGCTGGGATGAATAAAGTGTATCTTATCTTATCTTATCTTATCTTATCTTATAAAAACTCAGTCGGGTCACTTTAAACCCATGTTGTGCATCAAAGGGTCAATGAAGCTCTTCCAGCAGTCACACTACTGTACATGCTACAAATGGACTTGTCACTGCTAAGTTGCGGGAAGTTATTGCACCTAGCATTGAGATACTGTGAAGTTAAAATTAAATTTGATACTGCAGTGATGGGTGTGGGCCACTTTATGTTCACCTATTTTCATTTCATCTCATTTTCATTTTATTTAGCAAACAGAGTCAAAGTGGTCTAATGTAACTCAAAGCAAGAAAACACTTTTGTTTCTTTGTTGAACCATATAATCCTAAATTTATGTTTTAGATGTTAAAGCGGTCCTTTTTACATGCTGTACATGTTGATATATACTAGGACCCATGTTACACGTTTATTATTTTAATGTGTGTTAATTTCTACTGTGACACATTGTAAACATGTTGTATCTGTTGTCTCTCTCCTAACAGGAACTAGTTAACAAGGTGGTGTCCCAGCGAGCCACCAGGGAGCAGCTCCTCTCTGAGCTCAGCCTCCACGAGGAGCTGAGCCGGCAGGAGGCTGAAGCTCTGGATCATCTGGAGCTCCAGTACACACAACTCAAGTTCAGCGCCAAACCTGCAGCCACCAGGTTCTGTCACACGTATCACTGAGTCTTATTCCATCTCAGGTCTCAAACTGTACAGTATGTCATTGTTTCACATGGCCACCTAATGTACAGTAGATTTAACCCTCTGGAGTCCATGAAAGCTCCGCAGCATGACACCTCATGACGTTGTAACGTAAAAACGAAGCAGCATGGAGCTCTGCTGTCAGCTTCACTCTAAAGTTTTGGCTTTTCTAGAAGTTTACATGTCCCATTTAACAATATTTATTAAAAAAATGTCAGCAAAGGTAAAAACCACCTCGACCAAGTGTAACATGATAATACTGAGATTTTATTGAATTTTGCAGCGTGCATTCAGCATTTTTAATGCAATATTTTTTTGTTTAATGTTTTTTGTGTAATTTTTGTGTGTTTTATATGTTTTTTATGTGTTTTTTTGTGTTTTTCTGTGGTTTTTTTTTTTTAAGTTTTTTTTTTTTAAGTTTTTTTTTTTTCTGTGTGTTTTTCTGTATTTTTTTGTGTTTTTCTGTTTTTTTGTCAATTTTGTGTATTTTTGTGTTTTTATGTATGTTTTTTGTCATTTTTTTGTGTTTTTTGTTATTTTTTGTGTTTTCTGTTTTTTGTCATTTTTTGTGTATTTTTTGTGTTTTTATGTTTTTTGTCATTTTTGTGTATTTTTGTGTTTTTATGTGTTTTTTTATGAATGTTTTTTGTTGTTGTTGTTGCTTTCTTTGTGTGTGTGTGTGTGTGTGTGTGTGTTTTGTATTTTTTTTTTTGTGTTTTTTTGTGTTCAAAATGTTGATCCAGTAGGTCAAAATGACAAAATAATAATAAGGTGAGGTTGTGCTGAAAAAAATGATACCAGCATGGAATGATAAACATTTTTTAAAGTTATTTCTACAGGAAGAATGAAAAAATAGTCAAAACCCATCAAAATAGCCCCAAACTCCAAAGGGTTAATAGCACACACCTTCCATTTAAATAGAGCTGAAACTAATAATTCGTTCCACTCTAAAATAAAAACCCATCTGTGGCCTTTTGAAATGACGTATCTCTTACTACAGCCTATTGACACATGTTCACTTCCTCCCACTGTACAAAAGTGAAGCCAAAATATCCTGGAAATACTTTAGCTGGTAACATCATTGGAGCCAGGATCATCGCAGCAGTGATAGGCAACCTAAAGCCAATCTTATCAGAAAAATGAACACAGACAAACATCAGCATGATGAGAAATACCTTAAGTAAACCATCTTTCACCAAAAAAAAAGAAATTTGATATTTGGATTTTTTTTTAACAACTTTTTTTTTTTTTTCTAACATGAAGGTGGTGGGGTTTATAATAACCGCGGGTGGATTTGGCTTCACTTCCAGGGAGCTGTAAGAGTCATTTAGCCCCTTACACACCTCCACAGCATGAGGAGAAATCTGAAGCTTGTTATGGTTCAACAATTGTTGTAGCAAAAAAAAGCAGACCTGATGTTAGGAAAATGACAATCAATATGGAGAGAAGAGTACACTGTAAAAAATGTTTGTGGAAATTACAGTAAAACACTGTCAAATTGCATCAGAAATAGGGCGTAAAATTAAACATTGTACATCACCCTAGTAGATACTTTTAATTACTGTAAATCAAAGAATAGCATAAAACTTTAAATTCTACTGTCATAAACTGTATAAAACACACAGTTTGGCTGTAAAAATATAACATTTTCATTGAAAATTATTGGAGAAATACCACGATGACACAATTATCCTAAAAGTAATGGGATTATTCAGTATATATTACAGTTTTTGCTGGTATTTACATTAACATACGCTCACTGTGATTTTTACGGTGAAGTTCTGGCAACCACAGCTGCAGGGATTTTACCGTAAATTAAACAGATTTTTTTTTTTTTTTTTTACAGTGTACTACTTCTTGGTTATGTTCTATATTTTTGCAATAAATTATTTTTATCATTCAATATTCCAGGTTTTCCTCAATTAGTTTTTCCTAATTTTATGTTTTCCTTTATTAATTTTTAAATAAAATCCCTTTTCTTTCTCACTTCCCTTCTAATGCACAACATGGGTCAAAAATGACCCATATCCATTTTTTAACTAAGTAGCTTGTTAAGCTAACTACTAAGCTAACATCTCTGCTAACTAGTTAGCTTAGCAAGCTACTTAGCCAAGTAGTTAGCTATGTAATAATACAAAAACTTTTGGTAACACTTTAACCATCTAAGTGATGTTTATAGATGGTTTATAAACCAATTTTTAACCATTTACAAAGTGCTATACATATTTAATCTTTAAATGTTTTCAACCAATTTCTTAAAGGTATATGAATCATTTCAAAATCATTAACATACTTAATATGGTGTTAAAATGTTATAATCAGTGCAACTAAAACTATTAATTATAATTTAATTGTTTGTTAATGGTAAAGTAACTATAAACTTATATTAAAATACCATCTATTTGTCATTTATAAATGATTTAGTTAGTTAAACAGTAATAAATGATGTATTTACCATTCTAAATGGCCTATATACGGTTTATAAATGATGATTAAACATTAATAAACTATCTGTTTACCATTTATAAATGATGGTTATTGTAAAGTGTTACCAAACTTTTTTCTTGATAAAGTTTGAGAGGCAAAATGGAAATAATGATCTGTTGTTATCAAAAACAAGATATTTAAAGAATACTTGAAATATTCAATCATTAAATAAGTTGATATCAAAAGCACAGAAACACACAGCAGCATTAAATAACATAGGAAATGAATGCAGGACATTTTTGACCCATGTTGTTCATTAGAAGCTGTGTCAATATGTTGTGCATCAAAGGGTTAATGACAGCTGGGGGGTCTTTCACCACTCCATGTGTCTCTGTTAGGTTTGAGCAGCTGAAGGCAGAGCTGCAGACGAGGCTGAAAGAGGAGGTGAGCCGTGTTGATGGACTGCGGGCCGAGCTGAAGCAGTCTGAGGACCTGCTGGTCGCTGTGGAACAGGGAGTCAACAACCTGTACTTCAGGATGAGCTGCATTCCTGTTGAGGTCCTGTCTAACCTCACTGTGTTTAAAGGCCACATCATACAGAGCTCACATGGCACCACACTGCAAAAAAGTGTCTAAAAACAAGATAAAAACAGTAAATCTGAGGGAAATGATCTTGCTGCATGGACAGATAATTTCACTTGACAAGATGTCTTGAATTAAGATTATTAAATCTAGACATAAGCATGTTGAATGCTTAAAATAAGAACTTAACTCTTAAAACAAGATAAATTAAAGCTGCAAGCAGCGATGAACTGGCCCGAGCAGAGTGACCTGATGATTATTTGTTTCTTACCAAGATCAAACATTTTTTTTAGATTTGAAGTGTTAGATAATTTATCTTGTTTTGAGAGTTAATTTCTTATTTTAAGTGTACCACATGGTTATTTCTAGATTAAACAATCTTAATTTATGAAATCTTAAGAAATTATCTGTCCATGCAGCAGGATCATTTCCCTCAGATTTAGTGTATTCATCTTGTTTTAGACACACATTTTTTTGCAGTGTAGTATTGACTGTCTCTGAGTTGTGTTGAAATAATATCATCATTAGTTTCAGTTTTTCTGTGTTTTTAATGTGTTTTTTGTGTTTTTCTGTGTTTTTTCTGTGTTTTTTTGTACTTTTTTTTTTCTGTGTTTTTTTGTACTTTTTTTTTTTGTGTGTGTTTTTTTTGTGTTCAAAATGTTAATCCAGTAGGTCAAAATGACAAAATAATAATCAGGTGAGGTTGTGCTGAAAAAAAAATGATACCAGCATGGAATAGCTGAATGGATAAAAAATGGATAAAAAACCTTTAGATTTAGAAGTGTTAGATAATTTATCTTGTTTTAAGAGTTAATTTCTTATTTTAAGTGTACCACATGGTTGTTTCTAGATTAAACAATCTTAATTTATGAAATCTTAAGAAATTATCTGTCCATGCAGCAAGATCATTTCCCTCAGATTTAGTGTTTTTATCTGGTTTTTAGACTAAACACCTTTTTTGCAGTGAAGTATTGACTGTCTCTGAGAGTTGTGTTGAAATAATATCATCATGAGTTTCTGTTGTTCTGTTGCTCAGTAAAGCTAAATCTATCTCCAGTCTCCGTCAGTACTCTAGTCTGTGTGTTTGTTGTTTCTACTCCTCAGGGCTCGTCCAGGTCATCCAGTACTGAGAGCAGAGACAAAATGAGGGAAATCTGCGCCCGCCTGCCAATATTACTGCAAATAGCATCAGAACACAAACCTGAGACCAGCGGTCTGGACCAAGACAAGGTACTACAATCCCCTTAGACAACTTTCACTAACTATATGTATGTTATATATATACCCTTTACATTACATTTAACTCTATGGAGTCTTGGGCTATTTCGTCCTTTTTTTAATCCTTTCCATCCTGCCTGTATACACCACTTAAAAACTGTTTAAATACCATGTTGGTAAATTTTTTCACCTATAGGACCTGATAATAATTGATTTTTTATTCTGACTTACTGGATCAACATTTTGAACCAAAAAGAAACATAGAAAAACCAACATAAATGTGACCTTGTGATTGTGTGTGATCCTGTCATCAACTCTGGTTTTTATTCTAGTGGGACTCCATTTTATTTGTGTCTTGTTTAGCGTAACAATTTGGTCATTTTGTGTCCTTTTTTGGTAATTTTGTGTCTTTCTGTGTCTTTTTTGTGTCTTTTATGGTCTTTTTGTGTCTGTTTTTAGTCATGTTGTGTCTTTTTTTGTTGTTTTTTAGTCCTTTAGTCCAACATAAAATGTGATTTTGAATCTTTTTTCTACTTTCAAAACACTATCATGCTCAATCAAGGATTTTAAATGTTGCAAATGTGAACAAAGGTTGCAAATCTAACATATAAGAGGGTTCCATCCAGTTCTATCATTTTATACTAATTATATTTGAGCTTGTCTCCAGTTTTACTTGGTATATCATCATCAAACTGAAACTGGCCTCATGGAGTTTACAGCCAGAACTTTAGAGGTAAATGTACAGTAGGGCTCCACGCTGCTTTGTTTTCTAGTCTGGATGGAGTCAACAAGTCTTTTGGAGACTCCAGAGGGTTAAAGATACTGGTTGTCAGTCTTTTACGTATCTATCTTAAGAGCACTTTGTAAGTGTCTGTCCCATCAGCTGTTTACACAATGTGTTTTTAAATGCCCTGTCCATTTCACACCAGATATTAGGACAGGAGTCCTACACCAGGAGTCTGTGTGTCTGGTTAATGTGTTAACCCCCATCTCGTTTTTCACATCCTCAGGTTTACAGTGTGTTTGAGCAGCTCAACAGTATGCAGCCAAGGAACATCAGGAGACGGAGCAGCCCTGCAGGTGAGGAACCAGCTGACTGACCAGTTCATGCACCATTTCACAGCTGGAAACACAAACTTTCTAAATGTGTCACATTGCATTTCCTGTTGCAGTGTATAATGTCACTAGTCGTTATTGCGGCCTTCCTGTTCCTTAAAAGTCTCTTGTGAGGCAGAGAATAGGTCCTGTATATTTGTTTGACGTGCTGCTGCTGCTGCAGGAAGCACCCTGAGTCCAGAGAAGTTTTAGGGGTTTTAATTATAATCAGCGGCTTTACACGCACGGGTGATGTTGATGTTTACACTTACTGGCGAACGTGTATCAAACCAGATTACAAACGCAATAACAAAGGCGGTCAACAAAAATGACGGCTACCTAGACTGGCTGCTCCCTCCTCCCGTACAGGTGAAGCATACTCTGATATAACCTACCTAGCTGTCAACTACGGTGCTCGTGTGACCCGAAACCATGGCAACAAGACAAAAAAATGAACCACAAATTAATTAGAAACACTGTCTATTCTTTTCAACCTGTTTTCTTATATAACCAAATTGTCAGATGTGATCAGGTTCATTCTTATGTGACAAGGTCAGCTAATGGTGGTCAGATGATGTTACCATGTCCAAAATCAAATGCCTTAAAGAGAACAGTTATTTATCGTGCTATCAGTTATTGGAATAATTGCCCACTGAATATACGTGAACTGAATAGTAAAGTATCTTTTAATTATTACTTGAGAATGCACTATTTAAATTTGTGAGTAGTGAATTAACATATTTACTGTATGAAAGTGAGAATTAATGTAATAGATATGAATGTAATAACTTATTCGGAATGATTTCTGATGACGTATATAATAATGTCTACAATGTTTAATTGTTAAGTGATTTTTCTTTTGTCTTGTGGACCCCAGGAAGACTAGCTCGTCCCACTTTTGGTGACATCTAATGGGGATCTTTTTAACAATAAACAATAAACAATAAAGCAATATACGGCTCCTACAGTCGTGTTTCCATCAACAAATTCCTATGTGCATTTTAAAAATTTGCAGAAGAAAAGCCCGATGGGATCAACAAAATTTAGATAAAACTGTCTCATTTAAAGTTTTTTTTCGGTCGCTTGAGGTGATTTTTGTCTTTTACAAAAAAAATAGTTAATGCGCTAAAAGGGAAATGGAAACGCTTTTTCTGATTAAGTTCTGACGGAGCGAACATTTAACTCACATGACTGATCAGCTGTTTCTGCTCTGCTGGTCCTGACATGAAAGAACAATTATAAGTTGCCCAATTAAATCTAATCCCTGAAGATTTCTCTCCATTTTCTCTCATGGGTGGCCAAAATTGTCCAATTAGCAACCTCTTTATTGTTGTTGTCTTTTCTCTTTTGCTCAATCTCTTCTTCTACTGTTTATTGAGCCTACAGCAATATATAACACTGCCATCTACTGATGAAAGTACATTAATGCAGCTTTGTTTATTTGCTCTTAACCAGTTGATGGAATCGTCTTTAATTTGCATTTTCTTTAATGCAACATTTCAAAATTTTGTTTCAAAATTGGCTTTAATGGAAACACGGCTAACAACATCAGGAAGTTAACATAGACGCAAGCTGTTGCCTAGCAACAACATACACAGTTCACATCAGCTTCACTTTATTACAAATGTCTTCAACTGTTAAAAAACAACAAAATAACTAATGAGACAAGAAGACTTAGAATTGACTTAGAATTCAATTTTCAGATTGAATTTTTATTTCAGATAAATAATTATATAAAAACCACAAAATCCAACTCAAAACCAAACAGTAATTGCACTTACCACAGTCTGCTTTGGATATATATATACAATTTTAAACATTAAAATAATAGAAATTATACATTTATTTGAAAGGGAAATTATTATATAGGTGGTGATGAAGTAAAAAAAAAAAAAAGTGAGATAAAATTATATTAAGACTAAAATATAACATTTCTCCATAATATTAAGTCTTAAATATACAAATCTTTGAATAGAGTTGTTAAACACTTTTAAATACACTTATAACAAAACCGATATGAAAATGTTTATTCAAAGAAAAATAAATATAAAAGCTGAAAGAAGACAACAACACTGTAGTTACTGCACTCTGTTTATCATTACTATTAGAACCTTTTATTGCAATGCAGTTACCTAGTTTTTGGGGTCAAAGGTCAAATAAATCATCATGATTTTTTAGCATAAAAATTACAAATCATCAATACATGTAGAAAAAGCAGTTTTTCTCAGTTTGACCCTTTGCGTAGTTACTGCAGTTAGACTTTGTAGGGCAGTATAGAGCCCGGTTAACTGCATGCATTAGATTATGCTTTGAACATCACAATGGGAAGATCTAAGAACGTGAAGTCAGGAATCTCAAAGACACTTCAGGTCCCAGGATCATTGGTGCAACCACACTGCAAAAAAAGAAAAGTTGGGTGAACTCAAAATTTCAAGGCAACAAACTTCGATAAAATTTTAAGTTGGACAATTAAACTAAATATTTTAAGTTTTGTTTTTGAGTTTGCTCAACTCTGAATTCAGATTTTTGTCAACTCAACTGTAAGTTGTACTAACTTATAATTTTACATTGTAATAACTTTTAATCCTTACTTCTGCTAACTTCTGCAATGTGCTGAATTGGCACGATTGTAACGCCGCTATGAAATGTCAGCTAATGTTGCGACCACAATGTTGAGTTAGCATTGATACGCTAATGGCTACTCTTGTAGCTGTAACAAGCAGCGCCGCTAGCATCAGTTAGCCACAAGCATCAGTTAGCCGCTAGCATCAGTTAGGTGCTAGCATCAGTTAGCCGCTAGCTTTCGCTAATGAATTTCACCGCTTTCCCGCATTTCACAACAAAGAAATAAGAGTTATCAGAACTATTGTCCCTTGTTGTGAACCCCAACTTAAAGATATAAGTAACAACAACTCACCAACTTGTTTTTGAGCAGACAACTGGCTTCCTTTGTTGTGCTAACTTACATTATTGCCCTAAATGTCAATCATTTATATTTCCAAGTTTTACCAACTTAAATCACTGTTTTAGGCCAAAAAATACAAGTTGGCTTTTTTCAGTGCAAGTGTCCATGAGAACAACTGGAAGAAAAGCCAGTAAGTGTCCCCTCTTCTGATGGTCAGGACAACAGCAGCTGTGAAACACTATCCACTCAGTGGTCAAATACTGCCGAGGGGGTTAGATGCTACTGCAAAGTGCAGCTGACTGATTAGATCTGGGGCAGCTGTGAAAACTGAAAATGTCTTTAAAAGTCGTGTTTTATAGATAAAAATAGCAAACATCAGGACAACATTCAAGGGTCTGTGTGATTTGTTGGGACTGACAGGCTTTCCTCACCTCACAGGGACTCCCCAGCTCAGTGATGATGAAGAGGAGAGCTCTCCAAGCCGTGAGGAAATCAAGCGCTGTAGCATCCGACTGATTGAGACGGAGCAGAACAAGAAGTTGTCGAGGAAGGGCAAGAGGAAGGAGTAGAGACACTAATAAAGCAGAGGAGAGCAGCTTGTTGTCTGTTCTTGACCGAGTACCAAATCAGTGAGTCATTCCTTCTTTATTTTACACTCAATAACTGTGGCACTATTTTCCCCAGACTTTTAGAACAAGCAAGAGAGCTTATTTTCAATTCAAGTCGAATTTATGTCAATTATTAGTGACTTTACAGTAGACAGTTCATCCCCTTCATGATAAATGTTCACTGTTAGAAAGGCACAACTTGATTAAAAACTGCAGAGCAGATAGTGAACCACTAGGTGGGAGCATTATGTAACTCATTTAAAGAGACACTAGATGTATGGAAGTAAATCTGTGTCATCGGAGTTTGAAATATAAAAGATGTTGAATTTCTAGCACTGAATATTTATGCATTGAAATTATGTATCTGAATGTTTTTCAACGTTAAAAATGAAACCTCAAAAAATTAAACCGCAAAAAATTAAACTGCAAAAAATTAAACTGCAAAAAATTCAGCCTCAAAAAATTCAACTGCAAAAAAATTCAACCTCAAAAAATGTAACTGCAAAAAAATTCAACCTCAAAAAATTCAACTGCAAAAAAATTCAACCTCAAAAAATGTAACTGCAAAAAATTCAGCCTCAAAAAATTCAACCGCAAAAAATTAAACCGCAAAAAATTCAACCTCAAAAAATTCAACCACAACAAATTCAACCTCAAAAAATTAAACCGAAAAAAATTCAAACGCAAATATTTCAACCTCAAAAAATTTAACTGCAAAAAATTCAACAGTTGAACAGTTGAATTTTTTTGAGGTTTAATTTTTAACATTGAAAAACATTCAGATACATAATATTCAGTGCTAGAAATTCAACATCTTTTTTATTTCAAACTCCGATGACACAGATTTACTTCCATATAGATGCACTTTATTGAACTGAGAACTGAATGGATTCATGAAGTGAGCCTGTCTAACAGCACATTATAGGCTGGCTACATGTAGAACAGAGGAGCTAAGCAGTGGTTTTGCATGAATTAGAGTAAAATAAAATCTCCTGACTGAAATTTTATTTGCGCTACAGCCAAGTCAAGTGCAGTGTGTGAAACATGTTCCAGGTTACTTGACACCTGCTTAAGAAATACTAATGCAAAAGAATTCAGCACTAAAAACAGGCTTCACATTTAGATGCTCAACCAAAACTGTTTTACAGGAGGAGGATTTTAAACAGCTGTTCTACTGCATCTATTTTGTCTTTTCAATTCATTTTTTTTTTTGCAATGCTTGTCTTTACTCTCTAAAATAGTCAAGCATCTACATAAGTTTTCATTACATGTTTTACAGCGGCTCATTAAGAAGGGTAGGAACAAGTCAAAGCGGCACAGTCCTCCTGCAGCAGTCTCTCCCAGCTGCAGTCACAGAGCCGGAGGGGATGTTAACCCCTTAGCGTCCAGTCTGCAAATTGCTAACAGGCTAACAGTTAGCTCTGTGGCAGTACAGTCTGTATGTGCTAACAGGCTAACAGTTAGCTCTGTAGCAGTACAGTGTGTATGTGCTAACAGGCTAACAGTTAGCTCTGTAGCAGTACAGTATGTATGTGCTAACAGGCTAACAGTTAGCTCTGTAGCAGCACAGTGTGTATGTGCTAACAGGCTAACAGTTAGCTCTGTAGCAGTACAGTGTGTATGTGCCAACAGGCTAACAGTTAGCTCTGTAGCAGTACAGTGTGTATGTGCTAACAGGCTAACAGTTAGCTCTGTAGCAGTACAGTGTGTATGTGCTAACAGGCTAACAGTTAGCTCTGTAGCAGTACAGTGTGTATGTGCTGCTGCTGCAGGAGGTGTTCACTTAGCGATCTCTGTTTGTTTACAACAAGCACCAGACACTCTGTGCACAGTTAGTGATGCTGTTAATTCACGATCACTTTGTTTATGATCAGCTGCTGACGTTGTGCACAGTTATCGACGGCGGCCACAGTTGCGTCTCCCGTGTTTAATCCGTCGCTTATGTGATCATGGATCACGGTCAAAACTGTCGCTAAGCGATTACGCTACGATCGAAAACCATCCATCACCTCCAGAGTCCTCTAAATCCCTCTGGGGGCTAACTTGTAGTGGAGACACGCAGAGTGAGCGGACATTTGAGAGGGCGTGGCCTGAGAATTTCCCAGCAGCCACTCACTCATCCCCCTAAACCAGCTATTCTCAACCTTGGGGTCCCGACCCCAATTGGGGTCGCAAGATGATTTCTGGGGGTCGCCAAATCATTTTGGAAGTCAGCTCTGTCTCCACTGTGTTAAAGTGTCCATGTGTTAATGTCTCTTTGGTCATTTAATGTCTTTTTTTGGTAATTTTGTGGGTTTTTTTTTTTGTCATTTTGTGTCTTTTTTATGGTCATTTTGTATCCTTTTTTGGTCATTTTATGTCTTTTTTTGGTCATTTTGTTTCTTTTTTGGTCATTTTGTGTCTTTTTGTTGTCATTTTATGTATTTTTTTGATCATTTTGTGGTCAATTTTTGTCTTTTTTGGTCATTTTGTTTCCTTTTTTGGTCATTTTGTGTCTTCTTTTTCTTTTTTTACATTTTGTGTCTTTTTTTGGTCATTTTATTTCTTTTTTGGGTCATTTTGTGCTTCATTATTTGTCCAAAATTCGTCGTATCAACTGAGTTTGTATGATCTGAACTGTGCGCGTGAGATTGTGTTCAGTGAGCGGGGGTCGCGGACAACATGCATGTTAAATTGGGGGTCACGACTCAAAAAGGTTGAGAACTACTGCCCTAAAGGAAACACAGTTATTGATCTCATAAGTGGCCTCTGTGAACTCCAATGACGGAAATCCATTGTAGCGAAGGAGAACTTTAATCGATGGGTTTTGACAAGCTAACAAATCTGTAGCCTAATAAATTATTTATTAACATCACAATCTACAGGAGCTTGCAAGAGCTCTGAAAAACACGACGAGAGGCTGTGAGGTTGATGAGAGAGTTGCTGTCTGTGTCCAGCATGATGGAATTTAATGTCATCCCTGGGGGGAAATTGCTTTGTGACAGTTGCTGCTGTATAAAAATATAATCTAAAGGAAGCATTATGAGGTGATGTGCATTAAGTACATGAGGACTCGGGGCTTTTAAAGATCTAGGATGTCTGTAGCTCTTACCTCCTGAAATCTGAAAAACATGTAAACTGACACTAGATGGAGACAAAGACTGAGGACATTTTTGCAAAGTGAGGACATTTGGCCGGCCCTCACTTCTTTAAAGGCTTTTTTGAGATTTCAGACTTTGTTTTAAGGGTTAAAGGTTACATGATAATGATAATTAACTGAAACTGTATTGTGTGGTTACAAAACTAACTAATATTATAGTGAAAATGTCCTTTGTTTTCGTCTTTGTCAACTTTTTTCATACATAATCAAGATGGATAAGACAAAGGAAATAAAGGCAAAATTTACTGTGACCTCTTTTAATCTCCCACCCAACAAATACCCCATTACAAAAAACAAAAACTAGCAAAATCAGTCTAAAAACTAATTACAACTAACTGAATTTGAAAACAAAAATTGACAACGAAAATTAAAACTAAAAGTAATGAAAAATCCTAAACTATTATCACCTTGCCAGGGAATTTACTTTTCCAATGAGGGCCCTCACAAAGATAGAAAAACAAGAATGTGTATGTGTGTGTGTGTGTGTGTGTGTGTGTGTGTGTGTGTAGTTTTATATCCAGCATGTACCTCCCTGCAAGTATTTTACCCTTAAAACAGACCCTCTTCGCTCGCCGTAGCTTGGTTGACAGCTAGTGGGAGTGGTGGGAACTATATTGATGTATTTATTGTATTATCCTCAGCAAACCATGCCTTATGTGATTCCCAAACTGAAAATATTATTTGTTTTAGAAATATCAGTAAAAGGTGGCATGATATTTTTAGATATATCTTGGATAATTATATCTGTAATTTTGATCTTAAACTGTAAATGTGTTTTTCATTTTCAAATTCAGCACATTATTTAGTATGAGTATACCTGGATAATAATTATAATATTGGACTGGTCCCTAAACACTGACGCTCTCTACAAAAAGGGGCGGAGCCGCCTCTTTTTCTTCTTGAAGCTCAGATCTCTGGACATATGTAGTGCGATGCTGCAGATGTTTTATCAGTCTGTGGTGGTAGTGTGTTGTTTTATGCTGCTGGTTCTGTGGTTGGAGCCAGGTTGGACACACACATTACACTGGTTATTATCAAGGATGTTTGAAGAAGAAGAAAAATAAATGAAAAAATGACCAAAATTATCGAAATAGACACAAATTGGCCAAAAATAGATGTAAAGATGACCAAAAAAGACACAAAATGACCAAAAATAGATGTAAAATTGACCAAAAAAGGACACAAAATTATGGAAAAGGACACAAATTGGCCAAAAATAGATGTAAAGCTGACCAAAAAAGACACAAAATGACCAAAAATAGATGTAAAATCGACCAAAAAAGGACACAAGATTATCGAAATAGACACAAATTGGCCAAAAATAGATGTAAAGATGACAAAAAAAGGACACAAGATTATCGAAATAGACACAAATTGGCCAAAAATAGATGTAAAGATGACCAAAAAAGACACAAAATGACCAAAAATAGATGTAAAATTGACCAAAAAAGGACACAAGATTATCGAAATAGACACAAATTGGCCAAAAATAGATGTAAAGATGACCAAAAAAGACACAAAATGACCAAAAATAGATGTAAAATTGACCAAAAAAGGACACAAAATTATGGAAATGGACACAAATTGGCCAAAAATAGATGTAAAGATGACCAAAAAAGACACAAAATGACCAAAAATAGATGTAAAATTGACCAAAAAAGGACACAAAATTATGGAAATGGACACAAATTGGCCAAAAATAGATGTAAAGATGACCAAAAAAGACACAAAATGACCAAAAATAGATGTAAAATCGACCAAAAAAGGACACAAGATTATCGAAATAGACACAAATTGGCCAAAAATAGATGTAAAGATGACAAAAAAAGGACACAAAATTATGTAAATGGACACAAATTGGACTGGTCTAAAGAGCTGGTTCTGTGGTTGGAGCCAGGTTGGACACACACATTACACTGGTTATTATCAAGGATGAAGAAGAAGAATAAATGACCAAAATTATCGAAATAGACACAAATTGGCCAAAAATAGATGTAAAGATGACCAAAAAATACACAAAATGACCAAAAATAGATGTAACAATGACCAAAAAAGGACACAAAATTATGGAAATGGACACAAATTGGACTGGTCTAAAGAGCTGGTTCTGTGGTTGGAGCCAGGTTGGACACACTGGAGGAGGTGGTGGAGAGATGACCTGTCAACATGTTGGAGTCCATCCTGAAATACCAGATCATCTGCTACACAAAACCTTTATGGACCAAAACAACAGCAGTGGACGGCTCCTCTCTCTCTGTTGCAGGACGGAGAGATTCAAAAGATCCTTCTCTGCTACAGCCATCAGGCTGTCTCATTCTAACCATAGACTGTATATGATTAAAGAACGTAGTGACCGTGACGTCACCCATTGGTTTGTGGCCCGTTGGAAGCCTCGAGTTCAGCGTTATACTCGTCGCCATCTTGTTTCTGATACAGGAAGCAGACCATATTTGGACTGTGGAGGAGGAGAGGGATCTGATCACTGACTACAGCCTCTCTACACCTCAACCTGACTGAGAGAAGCTGCTTTGGCTTTGGCTAGCAAAAAAACAAAAACTAAATGTTCGTTACTGACCTCAGAAAACTGAGCAGCGACTCCTTGGAGTGTCTGTTAGTCCAACCAAACACTGAACAAGACATTTAATGAACAAAACGTTCAAATAAACTGTCATTAAGTGAAAATACAGTAAAAGGGTCAAAGTTATGAGACCAAACCGCTAAACGTCCTTTTTTATATCTATATAACGTTATATATAACTTTATTGACACGTTGCTGTGGAAACGCATTGTTCTGCTTCTCTCCTGATGACGGCTCGCCTTGTTAGTGACCTGTCAATCAAAGGTAGCCCCGCCCCAAATCATACGGTTCTTTATCTTATATTTTCTTCTAAATTGGGCCATTATTTACACTATTAACATCAGATTGTCTTGAAGAAAAAAATTTTTACTAGTGATTGAGACCATAGTGTTGTCCTAAAAAAATTTCTGAGGTAATAAATCAAGTGAGACGTTTTCTCATTTTGCATTGAAATGAATAGACAGATTTTTTTTTTTTTTTGCAGCCAAACTTAGGGGCAGCTTAAGGTACTTCCTGGTTTGCCTTCATGCTCAGACTCGGAGATTGCTGCCTGAAACAAACAGAGATAACAGACTCACTGAATTTCCCCTCAGGGATAAATAAAGTCATTTTGAATTGATTTGATTTGATATGATATGTTCAAAGTCATCAAGCTGGAATGTGAGAGTAAAATTATGTGAGTAATAACTTCTGACAACAGCAGCAAATATCAAAGTTCCAGCAACTACTGATAGTTTGTATCCATACTGTAGGATCATGACGTTGTTCTGTGGTTAGTACAGATAGCGTCCCTCTGTCATCAGGGGATGATGACGTGACTCAGTGACAGGATGTATTTCAGAGAGAAGCTCTAAAGCTGCAGAGGATGAGACCAACGGGCCTGGAAAACACTTCAGAGACATATAAAGGCAAGAAAAAGCACTGCTCTGCAAAAAACTAATGATGTCTTTCAAGTTTTCAGCCTTCTCCTTGGATGAGGATGTATTCTTTATTTAACCGTTGAACCGGCTGATCCCTGTGATCCCACCTGAGGCCACCTGGTGGCGTCTAGTCATCAGCTGAATGAGAATATAGGTGATTACTATTCATTTATAACTGGTGTTTTAAACACTGTTGGTAACACTTTACAGTAACCCTCATTTATAAATGGTAAACAGATCGTTTATTAACTCTATGGAGTCTTGGGCTATTTTGTCCATTTTTGAATCCTTTTCGTGTCTTTTTTTGTCATTTTGTGTCTTTTTTAGTCATTTTGTGTCTTCTGTGTTTTTTTGGTCATTTTGTCTTTTTTTAGTCATTTTGTGTCTTTTTAGTCATTTGTGTCTTTTTTTGTCATTTTGTGTCTTTTTAGTCATTTTGTGTCTTTTTTGTCATTTTGTGTCTTTCTTAGTCATTTTGTGTCTTTTTTTGTCATTTTGTGTCTTTTTTTAGTCATTTAGTCTCAGGCTAGATCAAACTTTAGATATAATATTATTTAAAGAAAAGTGAAAATCAAGTATTGCACTGAGTTATCTACATTTTTTCTTGTAAATTTTTAAGAGATTTTTTGTAATGTATTCAGGGAAAGAGTTTCTCATGCTCAATACAGTCACAGTGAAGTCACAAATGAAGACAGATGAAACACACCACCTCCACATGGAGAATGTATTGATTTCTTATGGTGATGGCCTACCTGACTGTAAATTATTCTTCACCTGGTGTTTTTCATCACCATCTTCACACTCCTCCTCCTCCTCCTCTTCCTCCTCCTGTCCTCCAGGTTGCTCAGGCCTCCTGTGTAACATTTCTAACAGAAAACAAAGCAGGTCACACAGGTAAGTAGGTCAGTGCACAGCTGAACTAGTGGCCCCCTGGCTGCAGCACATGCTAATGTTGTGTACATGTTGCAGCTCAGCCAACATCAGACATGTGCAGACAAGACACGTTTGTCAACAACAACACCATCACATCCTGCTTTCAGTTCATCATTTTTGGTAACACTTTACATTAACCAACTAAGGGATGTTTGTAAATGGTTAATAATTGGTTTATAAACCATTTATAAAGTGCTATTCATATTTAATCTTTAAATGTTTTCAACCAATTTCTTAAAGGTATATGAATCATTTCAAAATAATTAACATACTTAATATGGTGTTAAATGTTAAAATGAGTGCTATAGTGAACTATTGATAAACTATTAATTATATGTGTCTTTTTGTGTCTTTTTTTGCTCATTTTGGTCATTTTGTGTCTTTTTTTTGTCGTTTTGTGTCTTTTTTAGTCATTTTGTGTCTTTTTTTTGCCATTTTTGTCTTTTTTAGTCATTTTGTCTTTTTTTGCCATTTTGTGTCTTTTTATGTCTTTTTTAGTCATTTTGTGTCTTTTTTAGTCATTTTGTGTCTTTTTTTTAGTCATTTTGTGTCCTTTTTTGCCATTTTATGTCTTTTTTTAGTCATTTTGTGTCTTTTTTAGTCATTTTGTGTCTTTTCTTTAGTCATTTTGTGTCTTTTTTTTTGTAATTTTGTGTCTTCTGTGTTTTTTTTGGTCATTCTGTGTCTGTTGTGCAGACAAGACACGTTTATCAACACCAACACCATCATTTGTAGACCAATTATTAACCATTTTCAAAGTGCTATACATATTTGATCTTTAGATGTTTTCAACCAATTTCTTAAAGGTATATGAATCATTTCAAAATCATTAACATACTTAATATGGTGTTAAAAATGTTATAATGAGTGCAACTAAAGCTATTAACCCTTTGATGCACAACATGGTCTAAAGTGACCCGAAAGAGTTTTTATGTTCTATATCTTTGCAATAAATTATTTCATCATTCAGTATTCCAGGTTTTTGTCAAACTTGCCACACACATCAAGATCTGAAAATACGGTTGCCTGTAAAATTGGAATAATTTTGTTTTCAGACACAATCCTCTGTTAATTGTGGTTTGATTTTCATTGTGATAATTGATTAATAAAGTTTTGAGAATATCATAATTTCATGGAAAGAGGTAAAAAGAAAAAAAGAAAGTATTTCAACCAGGCCTGGGATTTCGTCATTTTAGATACCATATTATAGAATATTTTTTATCATATACTGTGTCATTTTTAATTGCTGTCAACATGTTTCCACTAGGACATGGAGCAGCCAGCCGGTGTGGAATAATAGCTGGCTAGAATTTTTTCCATAAAAGCCCAAATTTGGTGCCTCTCACACATTCTAATGCCACTATTCCATCATATACACTGATCTTAATCATTGCATATTTTAAGAATTATTTTAAAGGAGAATAAGGGTTATTGTATATTTTATTTAACTATCTTATTTTGACAGTCTTCTTGTAAATTCTGTGGTCGATTCTGTTAACACACTGCGCTCTTATTTTGAAAGCGGCATGCGTTTAGCGACAGGAAGTTATTCAAAACAGTTAGTCACAGTTTAGTGTCATAAAAACAACTTGAACCGTTAGCTAATGTTAGCTCGCGGCTAACGAACGGCATATGCAACAGTGTATTTGGACAGTGAGACACGTAGAGATGATGTGGGGAGGGGAATGATACAGAGAGGTCACAATAAATGTTTCCTTTATTTCCTTTGTCTGATCCATCTCAGCCCCAATAAGCTTATTAAGTCATAAAATCAGATAGATGAAATAGGTTTTATATCAACCAAAAAGGTTTACGTATGAAAAAAGTCAAGGGTTATTATATATTTTATTTAAGGCATCTTATTTTGTCTTCTTGTAAATTCTGTGGTCGATTCTGTTAACACACTGCGCTCTTATTTTGAAAGCTGCATGTGTCTTCTTGGTTGCCTGGTGATAGATTTGTGTCAAACTGTCATTATAGCCCGACTGAGCGGTTCATGCCAGGCTCCAATCAAACCCACCACTGATGATGAACGTCATCAAAAGATGCTTTTTTTTTTTTTTTTTCAAAAGTCGCAGGTGTCAAAGCTGTGTTGACAGGAAAGAGGCAGACTAGGCAACCACAAAACCAACTGGGGCAGTGGGCGGGGCCTCAGGGCAGATATGTTTTTTAAGGGCACAAGGCCAAATTGCTACTCACAACCTGGTGACTTATTGCAATTTTCATGTATTTAATGCAATCTTTTCACAACTCCAACTACACTGTAAAAAAAATCTGTTTAAATTACAGTAAATTCCCGGCAGCTGAGGTTGCCAGAATTTCACAGTAAAAAAGAAAGTAAGTGGGTTTTCTACGTTACTTTTTCTCTAAGCAAAAACTGTCATTTAGACTGAATAATCCTGTTATTTTAAGGGTAATTGTGTCTTTGTAAAATTATTTGTTAATTTTACAGAAATGTTTTATATATATATATATATATATATATATATATATATATATATATATATATACACAGTAAGTTTCGTACTATTCCTTGATTTATGTTAATTAAGTGTCTTCTACGGTGATATTTATTTTTTAATTTTACTCCCTATTTCTGATGCTATTTGACAGTGTTTTACTGTAATTTCTACAAACATTTTTTACAGTGTAGATGGTTTTTTAGTTGAGCGGTATTGCTGTGGTGAAACGGCCTAAATTTCACAGAGTCAATTTATAAGAGTCAATGCAATGCATAATTTGTAGCGCCATGCTCTTGATGCACAAATTTAATTTCTAACTCATGCGAGCTATGTCTACTGGTCGCAGTAATGCATGGCTGTAGAAATACTCAGACTGGCTTCCTAGTAGCACCCCCAATGTGCACAAAGGTCCTCACTTCAATTATCTTTATTATTATTATAATAACTGGACTTAACCCTTCAATGGTATTTGGGTCAAATTGACCCCTTTCAGCTTATGTTCTGTGATAAACATGTACAAACAAAAAAAAAACAATTGAGCTCCTCATTTACATCTTTCATATGGTCATCTGGTCAGTTTGACCCCCCCCCCCCCCCCCCCCCCCCCCCACACACACACACACACACACACAGAAACATGCCCACACACACACACACACATACACAGACACACAGCAAGGTTATAATAGTTTTGGATTTTTCATTCGTTTTAGTTTTAATTTAGTTTTCAATTTTGGTTTTCAAATTCAGTTAGTTTTAATTAGTTTTTAGAGTGAGTTTGCTAGTTTTAAATCCTTAGTTTTAGTTTAGTTTTTATTAGTTTAAGTGTTAGTTTTGGTTTTTTTGTAATGGGGTATTTGTTGGGTGCCAGATTCAATAAGGTCACAATAAATGTTTCCTTTATTTCCTTTGTCTGATCCATCTCAGCCCCAATAAGTTTATTAAGTCATAAAACCTGACAGATTCAGTTTCATATCAATCAAAAAGGTTTATGTATGAAAAAAGTTGACAAAGACGAAAACGTAGGACATTTTCACTATAATTTTAGTTAGTTTTAGTTAGCATTGTAACCAGTTTTTTTAAAACTCTCGTTTTTATTTCTATTTCAGTTAACGAAAATGTTCTTTCAATTCTAGTTTACGTTATTTCGTTCGTTTTCGTTAACTATAATAACCTTGACACACAGACACACAGACACACAGACACACACACACACACACACACACACACACACACACAGAGATAATGTTACATGATTATAGTAAAAGCACAGTGGAGCTGTTTGCTCTCACTGCAAAAAAACAAACTGCACTTTGATTGTTAATTGTGTTCTAGTAGAGACTGATTGCAATCATTAAACATGTTATCTCAATTGTTTGAAATTGAGATAAAGACAATATTCGTTTTATATTGTTTATGAATTACAATAAGTTAAGATCCACTTATTTGTCATTTGACTTAAACTCCTGCCTCTGCATCACATGTTCTGTTCTTCGTCATTCACAAGTGTAAGTACTTCCTATTTTCGAAAGTGTGTTTGCCACATAACAACCAAAAATCCTCTTTTTAGCTGAGAAGATTTTTTTGCAAATGTGTGAAAGATATATGACTCATATAGTTTGTGACATTGTGCAAGAAAATATAATTTCAGGCATTCTAGCTGCGTGAATCTGTCCGTTGGTTGGTCCGCCCACAGCTTTGCTGCAGATTAAAATATACCAACAGCCATTTGATGGATAATTGTTGCTGATAATTTATTTCCCTTTGCAGCACTGGTTATCATGCACAACAGCTGGTCCTCACAATATCAAGCCAGATTCATAAGACCACATATACAAAACTCCATCTTCTCAGGCTTTAAGTAATGTGGTTTGGATCAGTCACACTGTAAAAAAATGTCTGTAGATTTTACGGTGAAAAACTGCTAAACCATGACAGTAAAAGACCGTAAAATGATAAATGGGTTAATTCAGTTTCAGTAACAATGAAACACCGTTAATGTTTTGTTACGGCTGGTTGCCGTTCATTATTTATTGTATTGTTTCTCTGTATTATTCTGCTAATTATGTAATTCTAGCTGTGGGATTCCCCGACGTTGATTGGACCTCCCGTAGCTGTGAGACCGCCTACTTCCTGGTTGCTGCTCACTCGTCTGTGATTGGTGCGGCGAGTCAGCCAATCAGGAGCCTCCAATCAACCGACTGCACTTTATAAAAGGCTTGTGAACGGCAGCCAGATGTAACAGTATATATCAGCCAAAACAAGTTTTTGTTTTTGTTTTACAGTTTAAAAAAAAATTAATAAAATACGTAACTCCACTGTAAAATACTCTGGCAATATACTGTGATATATATATATAAGCCATCACTGTATTCTTTGTATTTATTTTTGGTAAAAAATATTTTTTCTCAGTGTTAAATGTACAAATGTATAACACCATATCTCTTACAAAAATATACTGTAATATTTAATTTATCAGCATTTATAAAGTATTTTCTGGTCAATTATATGGCAGAACAGCATTTCTTTTGATGGAAAAACTTTTTTACGGTATAATATGAAATAAAATGACAATCTTAAACGTGGAATCAACAGTGCTAATACCCTTTCAGCGTAATATTAGAAAAAGTTGCACCATATTTATTACGGTAAAGTTCTGGCAACCACAACTGCTGTTTTTTTTAACCGTAAAAACAATTTTTATTTTTTATTTTTTACAGTGCAGTGTCCATTAGGGAGCTACTGGCAGCTTCATAACCCTGACGACACAGAGAGTAGACTGTTTGTTAACTGAAGATTATCAATTATAACAGAATGCGAGAATAACAGAAGAGCACTGAAGGCTTTAGCTCTTCTGGTTTCAACACAGACGCTGTGACAGTGACAGACAGATGGTTGGTTTGTTGAAAACAGTTTGTAATGAAGACCTCTCAGATGGATCTGTATGACAAACCATGTGGCAGTGTCAGGTTATGACACCGGTTGTTGTCTGGGGAAATAATGAGGCTAACATGTTCAGTGGGGGTCGATGGGGGAACACGTTGTTTCTCTCCCAGATGCAGTGACGCTGCTTAGCAGCTGCTGGGAGACATTTCTATGTGGCCTTTTGACAGTCAGACTAAGATCCCAGTCCTTCTGCTAAAATAACTAATCTGGTTGTTTTGGCATATATACATATTATATATTATGTTATGTATGTATGCACACCCTGCGCAGGCTTAATATATGACACATTGCTATGTTATTATTATTATTATTATTATTACTACTACTATTATTATATACATATACTGTTGCTGCCATTACGATTATTACTATATATTGTTATATACTACTATTATTATTATTATACTGGCCTTATTATTATTATTATTATTATATCATTATTATTATTATTATTATTATTATTAGGGCCACGGGGCAATCGCACCGAGCACTGGTCCCATACAGCAATAGCTGTAGGGACCAGTGCTGCACTACTGTTATACTGTGGATTTCTTCTTATTCCTCTTGCGGACGCAATTTCGTCCCGCTACAAATTATATATCAAAACGTGCGGTTTAATCGGGATCGGTGTGCTATTACTTTTCTCTACGGAATACGAATTTTTTGCAACATAAGTCGCGAAAAACTGCTCAAAATTTTGCATTGAAATGAAGGACGGCCGACAAAAAATGAGCGAAAAAGAACAATAATTGGAGATTTTTAAACGTCTACTTCTCCGGCATAATTTCACCTAGAGACTCCATTTAAACTTTAAACAGTAGACACAAGTCTTGTGTATCGGTGTATTAATCCACGTTTCGATAGGTCATATTGTTTTTTATCAATCCCTGTTCAATGACCATGATCATTTTTGGAGAAATTCTGAAATTATAATGGGTGTGTATTGCACGGAATGTTCGTGTCAGAGTGTGTGATGTCATCGCTCAGAGTGTAGAGGGAGAGGTAAAACTGTCAAAAAATAAATTTTAAAACTGCGCTCCAGGCCGCAAATTCCACTCTACAGAAATAATTTATACATAGAAATGTAGGAAAATTTGTCTTCTCACTCACAATCCTCTGGTAAAGCTGTCAGAGTTATAGTTTGGGCGTACGACGCAAAGATGCGCCACCAAAACCACCAACAGCCTCATTGGGTCCCATATTAAAAACGCAGGGAGATATTTGAAAAAGGGAGATGGAACTGTTTTTTTAGATCGCTCTAACAAAGCTATTTTTTCATTTTTCTGAAAAAAAAAACATATGTAGACGTTCAGGAAGAACTCAGGACGCTCAAAGTGAAGTCGGATCAATGATAGGTATTATGGTTTTGCCAAAAATGCTTTCTGTTCGAGGCCAGAAATTCCAGTCCAACTCTGGCTGCTTTCACTCCTTCGGAACTTTAACAGGTGTCAGTTAATTCAGTTGATTGCTTTGATCTTTGATGTGATTACAGTTACAGATACACACACACACACACACACATGGCGTAAGTGCGCACACTCCTCACACATGCATACACATGCTTCAAACACGCACACACAGGTAACTTTGTGATTTTAATTACACACACACACACACACACACACACACACAAATGCGCGCGTATGTGCGCACACTCCTCCACATACATGTTTCTCTCTCTCACACACACACACACACACACACACACATTTTGAGGTTAAAGGGCATAGTTTGAAATCTCTGAAGAATCTCATCATAGTGTAAACACACCGGCAGTAGCCCCCGTGGCCCTTTCAAAATTTCCCCAGAGGAAATTTTCTAGTTATTATATACTGTACCATTATAATATACTGTCTAGTCACAATAACATTATTATTACCATCATATCATCATCTTGCCACTGTACCTTACCTACCAACTGATCTTTTTAACTCTTAAGTGTCCTTGTTCTATTCTGTGTTTTTTCTATTGTTTTTGTTTATTGTACCTCAGTATTTTATTCTACTGACCGACCGACCATCTATCTATCTATCTATCTATCTATCTATCTATCTATCGATCTATCTATCCATCCATCCATCCATCCATCCATCCATCCATCCATCCATCCATCCATCCATCCAGATCAGGGATGGGCAACTTAAATGCTGCAGGGGGCCACAGTTTTCCATGGACACTACCACAGGGCCACATATAGGAGCGTGCACTTAACCAGATATGATGAAACTGCAATTTTAAATATGTTTACAGTGCAGTAACTTAACATATTTCATGTTCAAATGCATGTATAACAGTATAAATAGGAATAAAAAATAAAAAATAACCACTTACTGTGATGTCTTTTTTTTCAGTGCAAGAACAGCAGACCAACATTAATTACAAGAAGTAATTTTGAGCATTTTTACACTGCACTTTTAAGATTTCATGCTCAAATGCATGTAGTTGTACTGAGGGCCACTTCAAGTGAGGGTACGGGCCGTATGCGGCCCCCGGGCCTCCAGTTGCCCATCCCTGACCTAGACCTTAGAGTGCTACTGCATATTTGTCAAAATGTCCAATTATTAATTAAGATCAGTGTGTGTAAGGTCAGTGTAATTATTAACTCAAGGTATTAAGTAAATGATGACACATTTAGTTAAGTGTGATCTAGACTGATGTATATCAGTAACAGAGTCAGTAGAACTCTGCATGAATCCACTGGGAGTCTTCAGCTCTGCACAGTCTAATGTGCACAGGCAGCAGTGGGATATTATGGTCTGTTATTGGTGCAGGCTGCAGCTGGACTGCACTGATGGGACTGTATGGTAATTTAGCAGGATTTACATAGAAATAGACCAACTTACTCTCTACACCCAGGGGCAGGTTTAGCCAAGTTATCACCTGATTGACAGCTGGATAGAAGGGCAGTAAAGGGTTGCAGTCTGCTGTTGGCCTGGATATTTGATGTGCAGCTGAAACAGATCAAACCACATCATCTGTCTTTAACCCTTTGGAGTTTGGGGTTATTTTGTCGGTTTTGGACTCCTTTTTTTACTCTGCCTGTATGAACCACTTAAAATCTTTACCATGACGTGCTGGTATCATGGTTTTCAGCACAACCTCACCTATATGACCTGATTATTTTTTTCATTTTGACTTACTGGATCAACATTTTCAACATAAAAAACACATAAAAACACACCAAAAACATTAAACTTTTTATTTTTATTTTTACAAAAAACACATACAAAAACACATTAAAAACACACACAAAAAACACATGAAAACACACACAAAAAACACATAAAACACACAAAAACACAAAGAAATTATAAAGAACATAGATAATAACACAGAAATGACAAAAAACACCAAAAAACAGTTAACACAAAAGATTACATTAAAAATGCTGAATGCACACAATTAGCAAATTAGAAAAATCTCTGCAAAAAAAAGTTAAATCATGTTACTACACTTGGTCAAGGTGTTTTTTACCTTTGCTGAAATGGTTGATGCATTAAGGCGCCGGGCCGTAGACTTTTGTAAGTTTCGAAAGCTCTGATGCACATTTCAGTTGACTTTTTGATGGAATTTAGCTAGCGGCTAACTGACGCTAGCGACTAACTGACGCTAGCGGCTAACTGGCGCTAGCGACTAACTGACGCTAGCGGCTAACTGGCGCTAGCGGCTAACTGACGCTAGCGGCGCTGCTTGTTACAGCTACAAGAGTAGCTATTAGCGTATCAACGCTAACTCAAAATTGTGGTCACAACATTAGCTGACATTTCATAGCGGCGTTACAATCGTGCCAGAGAAATTCAGAGTTGAGCAAACTCAAAAACAAAACTTAAAATATTTAATTTAATTGTCCAACTTAACATTTTATCGAAGTTTGTTGCCTTGAAATTTTGAGTTCACCCAACTTTTCTTTTTTTGCAGTGCATGACGTCACAACGTAAAAACGAAGCAGCATGTTTCCCTGCTGTCAGCTGAACTCTAAAGTTTTGGCTTTTTCAGAAGTTTCCATGTCCAATTTAACATCTAAATTTTGTCAACTTCAAGTCTAGTTTTGAGTTTTTCTAGCTAGGCGAGGTTACGATTCCTGAGATATTTCTTATGACATCATATTGATAATGCTCATTATGGCCTATTAGTAATGTTGGTAGGCTAATTTAGACGGAGTAGGTTATTTTATCTGAATAGTAAGGCTCAAAATAAGGTTTGTGGCTCCATTCCAACATTTTTTCTCTTTTTTTGGCCAACAATGGCTGTTTGGTTTGTAAAGGTTGCAGACCCCTGACCTAGTGCCTAACTAACTAACTGATAACTTGTGTGGAAATAATAATAATAATAAAGGATATTTAACCCTGTAACAAGGTCAGCTGCTGCTGAATAAAGAATGTCAAACTTACAGATAAGCATGTGCTGATTGTCTCTGACTGTGTGGTGATTTATTCAACACGTTATTAATGATGCATCATATTTCAGATGTCCATCCTGTCTGTCCTCAGAAGTAGCACACATATTATAGTGACAAGTATTATAAAACTAATTGGATTTCTTTTTTTGCACGTGTGTGTGTATGTAAGATGCATGCTCTTGCAGCTTCTGGGTCAGTTCGGCTCGCTAACACTAAACTCTTGCTGCTATGCATTTTTTTAAATTTTAATTTCATAACTGGATTCATTCATCTATCACCATCATTTTAAACAGTTGGTGATAGATGGTTGTAAAAAAAAAAAAAAAAAAAAAAAAGGAACGGTAACACTTTACAATAACCAACTAAGTGATGGTTCATAGATGGTTTATAGACCAATTATTAACCATTTACAAAGTGCTATACATATTTAATCTTTAAATATTTTAAACCAATTTCTTAAAGGTATATGAGTCATTTCAAAATCATTAACATACTTAATATGGTGTTAAAAATGTTAAAATGAGTGCAACTAAAACTATTAATAAACTGTTAATTATAATCTAACTGTTTGTTAATGGTAGAGTAACTATACACTTACATTAATTGTCATTTATAAAGGATGTAGTTAGTTAAATATTAATAAATTATGTATTTACCATTCTAACTGGCCTATATACGCTTTATAAATGATGATTAAACATTAATAAACTGTCTGTTTCCCAGTTATAAATGAGGGTTATTGTAAAGTGTTACCAAAGGAACAAAAATAGAACAGATAATAAAATAACTAAGAATCTTGTGAATGATTAGAGCAACCACAACACCAAATTGTATAGTTCAGTGGAGACAAGACATGAGAAACAGCTGAACTGTTATTAGGTGGACACACACACACACACACACACACACACACACACACACACACACAAGGGGATATGAGGGGAAATTTGACCTAATGTGGTCCAGTGGACGGAAGGGATTGAAACTGGGTTACTGACGTCTTGATTTGCGTCACCCACATATGAAAAATCTAAAAACAGCACCATGCACACATGAATGACGGTCGTGACAACTCTCACTACTGACACCAGCTCCACAGTTTATGCATGTTGATAGTCACATGTTCAATATTGGTGCCAGATTTCACAGAAAGTCTATTTTCATTCATGATGATCTCTTATAGCTACTGCAATCCTTTTCAGGAATAAATATAAATGCAAAATGAAACCCACGTGAGAGCACATTTTTGAAAACCTGTAAAAATACACCAAAAAAAATGATTCAAGCCCTTCTTAGATGTGACACATTAATGTATTGTTTATCTAATGAAAATATATCAATTAAAATCAAATCAAAAGTAGTTTAAGAAGTGTAACCTAAAATGTATTAATTTACTCCCCTGTCCTTCCCTTCAACCCAAAAAGAATGACTTTCAGTTTTCCAATTCTATGTTTTTAGGTTGAACGAACACAATTTCTTTATTTTAGCTATCCTTGACATAAATGAGTTGAGGTAACTCAATTTAAATACAATACATACATGTTTTTAATTTGAGTTCGACCAAATGTAAAAAAAAAAAAGTGAATTACATTAACTCAAATACATTATATTGCATCGATTAACTTGTTTTGAGTTTGGGGCTACATATATTTGATGGATGGAAATTCTGCCCACAATTTAAATGAGTTCATTCAATGAGTTATTTTTTTGAGTGTATGAAATAAAATACATTTAGATCAATGTATTATAAAAGAAACACTCTGAACATTAGAAGATACAATTTAGGATGACTAAACCCACCTTGCATTACAAATGATCTGGGAAGAACTGACCACACATAACATTTCTCAAAAGCAGCAAGCAGGAGATGCAGGCTGCAGTGTTGAAATGGTACCAAAAGCTTATAACACTGGGGACAAATCAGACCCCAGTAACCCTAGAAACTACTGTGACGTCTGTGTCAGCACACTGCAAAAGAGCCAACTTGTATTTTTTGGGCCTAAAACAGTGATTTAAGTTGGTAAAACTTGGAAATATAAATTATTGATATTTAGGGCAATAATGTAAGTTAGCACAACAAAGGAAGCCAGTTGTCTGCTCAAAAACAAGTTGGTGAGTTGTTGTTACTTATATCTTTAAGTTGGGGTTCACAACAAGGGACAATAGTTCTGATAACTCTTATTTCTTTGTTGGGAAATGCGGTGAAAGAGGTGAAATTCTGTCATTCGCGAAAGCTAGCGGCTAACTGATGCTAGCGGCTAACTGATGCTAGCGGCGCTGCTTGTTACAGCTACAAGAGTAGCCATTAGCGTATCAATGCTAACTCAAAATTGTGGTCGCAACATTAGCTAACATTTCATAGCAGCGTTACAATCGTGCCAATTCAGCACATTGCAGAAGTTAGCAGAAGTAAGGATTAAAAGTTATTACAATGTAAAATTATAAATTAGTACAACTTACAGTTGAGTTGACAAAAATCTGAATTCAGATTGATACCTCCTTCTCCTCCTCTTCTCCCTTTCCTTTTACTGCCCCCACAGGTCACATAGAAGTTTGGATAGCTCACAAATCTCGCGAGACAGATTTTTAACGCAACAAGAAATATCGTCAAGTTTAATCTTGCGAGATCTCGTCACACATATACGTTTATGTATGCTCCACACATAATTAACAAACATGCACACCAAACCAAAAATATCAAGATAATTACTTGTTTTATCAACTTCAAGAAAGCGTTTGACTCTATTTGACATAAACTGCTCTTTTACACACTTCTCCACTGTTTTTTAGGAGGCAAAGTCTATGATCTGGTAAAATTGGTGGACCTGAAAAGTAGATGTTTTGTTAAAACTGGAGCCAAACTAACTGAATGTTTCACCCAGAGAAGAGGTGTGAGACAAGGTTATCTTTTCTATCTATTTAATGTGTACATAAATTAACTTGCTGTTCAGTTCAGATCAATGTGCTGCTACTTGCCTCTTCCTCTGGAACAGAGCAGTGAATTCTCTGTTAGTTATGACCTTCTTCCACTGTCTCCTTATAAACAAGGACAACAGCAACAGCTGAAATAGTACTTCAGGACTGGGCCCTGGCTGTAAACATGAAGGAAACTAATGTCATGATTTACAAAGACGCCCTGGATGCCAAGAGAACAAATACCAGTTTACCATAAATAAGCATATTATTGATCATTGGATGAGTTATTCCTGCCTTAGTATAACCATAACACCATCAGGGAGTTTCAACATGAGAGTGAATGCACTTAAAGAAAAAGCACAAAGAGCTCTACATGTAATTAAGAGAAAGTGTTTTCATTTAAAAATTTCTATCAAAATCTGACTTAAAATATTTGACAGTGTTATTACACTTATTACGCTGTATAGTAGTGTAATACTTATTCTGCAGATACATTTTACATGTACACAGAAAAATACACCAAAAAAAAAGGGCAGATAGCCACTGGTAGTTAACATTCAGAAGAGAGCACTCAAGTTTTTAATCACCTTAAATCCAGACGCTGAGACACACTGTGTTCTGAAGCACGAAGAGCTGAGCCCACAAAGGAGTCCCTGATGTGAGTTGGTCCTGAGGCTAACTGCCAGACTCACAACAACACCAGTCAGAGTCAGCCACATTATAATGCAAAGAAAGAAACCTATTTGCAACACTGGCAAGAAGAAACTAAAAACTAGATTAGAACGTTATCTGGCCCTAATAAGAATTTATGAATTTTGTCAGAGAGAGAAAGCAGAGACAAATCTTCACTAAGAAGTATGACTGGTAACGCCTGGATTCCACTGGATGCGTAACGGCTGCAGATCCGTCATCGGAGCCGTTACGCACCCATTATAATCAATGTGTGAGATTCCACCGACTGCAGATCCGCTGCGTAATGAGTCCGACAACGCAGGGCCATCCGACAGCCCTCGCAACACTTGCGCAGAGCTTCTATTTTTGTCGGACGACGGAGCACGGCGCATAAATTCAGCACAGAACAGATCGTTCGGGACAGGAAGTCTTGCACAGACACAAAATAAAACACCGGTATATTTTCAAAATAAAATACCTCGGGTTCGCTAACGAGGTCGGCCGGCTCGTTAACAAGCCGGCCGACCTCGTTAGCGCTCGTTAAGACGGAGTCGCTGGATTTGTCTCCAGTCATTAACGAGGAGATGTTGATTATCTTCCAGTTATATCAATTGATTAGGCGTGAATTCGCGAGATCTCGTGCGTCCTCGGGACTCTGCTGTCCGCAACAGCTCCAACACAGATGGATCCGGTGGGTGTTGACGGACTGCGTAGATACGCAGCCGTTGCGGACAGACCACTGTCGGAGTCGTTACGCATCCAGTGGAATCCCGGCGTAAGGCAAGGCAAGGCAAGTTTATTTGTATAGCACAATTCAACAAAAGGTAATTCAAAGTGCTTTACATACACATAAAAACAGCAAGACACAATTGAAAACAGTAAAAACAGTCAATTAAAACAGGGAAATGTAAATATAAAAAATATAAAATAAGATACAGCAGGATAAGAAAATAGATAAAATAATAAAAAGCACAAGTCAAACATTGCGTAGTTAAAAAGTAAGGGCAGTAGAGTAGAGCAGATAAGTGTTAAAGTTAACACTGGTCATCTAAAGCAGAAGGCAGAGTGGACTTTTACTTATTGAAATACCTTCTGAGGGCAGCATTGCTTGCCATTGGTTCTCTCGGCCGCCCAATCAGAGACAGCAGGAGGCGGGACTTGGATTAATTCAAATTTTTAGTAGGCGGGACTTGGATTACTTGAATCAGTTCCCAGGAGATTGTTGCAGTCAAGGTAATGGCATGTTTTATGTTAAATTATATTATAAAATATCAAGATATTAGTGTGTTTGTATTAAAGTAAGGCTTGTTATTTACCAGTAGCTATCTAGACTAACTAATGTGAGTAAGCTAACTTGCAATGCTAGCTAGCTAGCTCATGGCAATGACTCTTTCTAAACATTAGGAGATTGGTGCAGATGTTTTTTAAAGTTGTTTGGTTGACATACACCAGGGGTCAGCAACCTTTACTATCAAAAGAGCCATTGTGGGCCAAAATAAATAGAGACGCAAACCTTATTTTGAGCCTTAGAATGATGATAAAACAGCCTACTAACAAACAAACAAATTAGCCTACCAACATTAATAATATAGGTCATAATGAGCAATTATTAACATGATTTTGTTAGAATGCAGCAAGGACCCATGTGCAAATCAGAGGCTGGAAACCAAGTAAATATCTCCGCAGATTTGGAATCAAAAGCTAGTCTAACAAGGGAAATTCAAAACTAGACTTGAAGTTGGTGAAATTTAGAGGTAACAGGTCCCACCTGTAGACTTTTATAATATATTATATATATATATAATATATATTTATGGAGCACATTTTAGTTGACTAAAATGTTTTAAAAACATTTTTACTCCCATATATATCAGCTAAACATTTTTACAATTGAAGAATACAAATTGCTTTGGGCCTTCACCAATGATAAATTACATTTAAAATGTAAAGAAATAAACATTTTGTATATTTTTTTGTCACAACCACAGGGAGCCTCTGCAGATGACCTGAAGAGCCACATGTGGCTCTGGAGCCGCAGGTTGCCTACCTCTGACATATACTGATTGCATTGCATTGTTCACTGATTGATAGCTCCTTTCTATGAGCAGTACAAGAAAGAGAGCAGAGGGATGAGAAGAAGCATAGCCAGGTAAGAGGGGAAGAAGAGGAGAGAGGAGAAGGAGCCCTTACCACACAATAGAAGCAGAAGCTGAACCAGGGCTAGCATGGAGCTAACGCTAACTACCCTCCCTGAAGAAATATTGTCCAATGTTTGAAAAAAGCAATTTCAGGGAAAGAAGACAGAAAGGTCTAATATGTGTTTGAAAGATATATCCAGAATGTCAAACTGACTCAGCAGGGGAAACAGGTAAAAAAAGAATTTAGAGACTCTGGAGGTGACGTTTGGTTTTCACCGTCGCTAACTGTGCACAACGTCAGCAGCTGAAAGCAGCATGGCTAATTATGCACAGAGTCTCTGCTGATCATAAACATAGTGATGGTGAATTAACGGCATCACTAACTGTGCACAGAGTGTCTGGTGCTTGTTGTAAACAAACAGAGATCGCTAAGTGAACACCTCCTGCAGCAGCAGCACATACACACTGTACTGCTACAGAGCTAACTGTTAGCCTGTTAGCACATACACACTGTACTGCTACAGAGCTAACTGTAGCTAACGGCGGCTCTTAGAAGGAGTCGATGGATTTGTCTCCAGTCGCTTTCTCCAAAAATAAGTCTCTAAGGGGGTCTGAAAAGTCGCTAAATTTAGCAACAAAGTCACTAAGTTGGGAACACTGCTTCGCCAGCTTTTACAAAATGGACAAATGGACTGTGTTGTTGTTGTGTAGAGTACTACATCACATCCTGCTTAGCGATCTATCCAATCAGTAACCAGGCTGTTTTCAGGGGAGAAAGACGACCCTGCTCTTCTACAGGGACGAAAAAAGTCCTGACAAAAGCCAGCTGCTCGTATTCAAATTAGGGGCGTTTCGGCCTCATTCCGGGTATTGCCCGGTAGAGGAAACAGCCCTATACCATATAGGATATAACAAAAATATACTGTAATATATATACAAGCCATCACTGTAATTTTTGCATTTATTTTTTGTAAAAATACTTTTTCTCACTGTTAAATGTACTAAACACCATATCTCTAACAAAAATATACTGTAATATTTAATGGTAAAATCTTTAATTTATGCAGCATTTTCTTGTCAATTATATGGCAGAACAGCATTTCTTTTGATGGAAAAACGTTTTTTTTTTTACGGTACAATATGGAATAAAATGGAAACCTTAGACAGGAAATCATCAGTGTTAATATAATTTTACCGGGCTAAAATCAGGCTGTTTGGAGGCAGAAGTAGCAGGTTAACTAGTACAAGACTTTTTATGTGCCATCAGTCATTCACCTTCCATAAAAAGTTTACCTGAATAGGTGCTAAATAGCAGGTTTATTCCAACAGTCTTCATCTGGTGAGTCTACTAAGGACAACCAATTTTGAGGTTCTATAGGTGCCACAAACATACATAGCATATTGTGCCATTTTGTGCAGCCACTACAGAATCCTGTGATTCATTCACATATCAATGAGTCCTTCACCACTTCCTCTGACCCAGTTTTTTTTTTTTTTTTTGCAAGTCAAGTGATAAGATCTAATCCTGAGCATTAAATTCAAGTATAAAACTCATCTCATCTGTCTTGATATAACCCAGACAGGACACACATCAGCTGTATTGCCTCGGTTTGCTGGCAGCTAGTAAGCAGTTTGCTGGGATTTTTAGGTCAAGATGATCTAGTGTGTGCCTCTTGAGACAAGCAGGAGGAGACTCAACACTCAGTACTGGGAGGCCTGCCTAACTCTGTTGGCAAACATCAGTCAGAAGGAGATTGATGGAGACTGCAGGGGTACTGCAGGGAAAAGCAATACAAAGTTGGAAAGTTCACTGTATAATAATTACAGTAAAATCACACTAAAACAAGAGAAAGATACCATCACAGTGGCAAATGGACTGCACTTGTATTGTGCTTTACAACACAAGCTAGCATTCACATGCTGGAAGAGGTTGCCATGAGGAGCCAAATACATTTACATGCACACTCAGCAATTTGGATCTTGCTCAAGGACACTTGGACATGTAGACTGCAGGGAAAAGGGATCAAAACCTCAATGTTTTGATCCGTGGGTGACAGGTCTACCTTCTGAGCCACAGCTGCCTCAGGTGATCTTATTACTAGATAGTTTAACCCATTTGGGCCTAAAACGCCTGGAAAGAAATACCTGTAAAACCTATGGGCGATTTTGAAAGTACCCCCTAAAACCTGAAGTTTTTCTGGAAATTCAACAGAAGATTTTTCAGCCTCTGTAGCAGATAGAAATGAAATTCAAAAAGTATTTGAAAGCTTATACCCGTGGCTTTCATGAAAAGTTCAGTTTATTTGTCCAAACCAATAATATATAAATAAAATAATAAAATATCCAATAAAGTTTTTAAAAAATTCAACAAACTCAGCAAATGTTACATTTGACTGAATAAAAAAACCTATGCATAATACTAATACATGCCCATTAGCAAGATGCAAACATGATATGACCATTGGAAAAAATAGACATAGTTCTCATTAGCCTACTGTAATAAAAAAAAATAATTATCATAATAATAATAATAATACATTTTATGTATTGCACTTTTCAGGGTACTCAATGACGCATAAAGTAATATAAGACATAAACAGTCATGATTTCTTATATCATCATCACAATCAATTATTATTATTATTATTATTATTAATAATAATAATAATATTATTGTTATTATCTCCAGATGGCCACAAATCTGTCTGTTCTTCGGTGAAAATATGTCGTCTAAAAACATATTCCTCATCCATAAATCCCGGTCGATTGGTTCCGAGGGTTCAAAGTCCGGATCAGCAATAAAATGATCGGCGCTGTTTTCATCAGATCTCTTCCGTCACTTACTGCTGAGCTCCTCCGCTGTAGTCGTCTTCCTCCATGATTTATAAGTTCTGGAAAAGTCCCATGTTGCATTGCGACACGCCCACATGTATTCTGATCATGATTCTGATGCATTTCATTGGCCAAGAGACCGAAAATAGGTGGAAAAAAATACAAATACTACAAAATGACATCCGCTGTCCCAGCCTTAATGGTAGAGTGACGCAACAGCGCTCCCGGTTTCAATGGTAGAAATGCGATAATGCTTTCCCGGCGTAAATGGGTTAATGGCTGATGCCAGTGGGAGTATTTAAGTTTACGGCACATTTTGATTACTTCCCAGTATATGAGTACCTGCCAGGATTGTTGCTTGTAAATTTTGTTCAATTTCACTACTGAACCTCTCACTATGGCATTTAGGAATGATGAGAGAACTGGGGGCATTACAAGGGTAGAGACAATTGCACAAGGTTTTGTGATATGTTGATGACCTGCCCCTGTATGTGCCTGTTCTGGACTTCTTCTAAAATCCACTAAAACCCTCTTTGCCACACCGCGGTCACTTGCCCTTCCCCGTGTGTCATTTGTCTGATTGTCTCCCCTAATTACTGATTGTGTTCACCTGGTGCTCCCTTTCCTCCATGTGTTCAATAGTCTGTGTTTCCTTGTCTTGGTCCAGTGTTTGACCCCGTCACCATACCAGACACTCACAAGAATGTTTTTTCTTTGTAATTTTTTGTGTAGCCCAGTTCTTAGTTTCATAGCTGTCCGAGTCAGCCATTTTGTTTTTCCTCCCTCTGAAGAGATTTTGTGTTCTTTATTATTTCTCCCCCTTTAGTCTTTATCCAGTTTTTCATAGTGTTATTGTAGAATCTTTTATTTTTCCTATCAGGTTTTGTTCCTCCCTTTTGGAGCGCTTTTTGTTTGTAGGAAATTTTATTTTATTGTTTTCCCCTTGACAGTTTCCCCCTTATCTTAGACTAGGATTATATATTTAATTATTCAGTGTAGATAGCTTTCAGTGTTTTACTCCTTTGGAGCAACTTTTCTTTGTTAGATTTCTACTCTTTCCTTTCTGCATTTTTGAATAAAGAGACTTTTATTTCACCTGTTCTGCATCTGAGTCCTGACTTGAGCCCGGTCTGACACTCTTGTTCCTGGAAACAACATTACTAAAATATGACCACTTTCTCCTGAACATCAGCCCTTTGAATAATTATGCATACAAATAGTTCCTTTAAAACACTCAAAATGGCAAAATTCAATACAAAATTAAAACATACTAAGGCAGATTCAGAGCAGTGGTCATGCCCCTATCAACTTGGAAAGACCCGAAGAAGGGCAGCAAATATCTCCAAACTGACTTATTGGCTGATGGAATTTTATGATCCGTCTGCAAAATGATGGAACTTACTTGACAGACATTGAGGATGAGAGGAGTGAGAGGGTGAATTGGTGAGAGGGGTATGAGTTCTCTACTTACTCCTCCTGGATGAAAACTGGGACAGGAGTCTTTCTATTCCTCTTATAGTCCACCACCAGCTCTTTGGTCTGGCTGACTAATTTCAGGTGATTGTTGTTACACAGAGCAATGTGACAAATCTTTCTTGAGGTATGCCACTGTTGCAACTCTCCTCAGACAGCCATCTACTCTGACGAACTGAGGCAGGACAGTGAGGTAGTCCATGATCCTGTAGTGTCAGGGTGCCGCTATAAACTATATCGACAGGAGGTATTTGGGGCAGCTGTGGCTCAGTTGGTAGATCGTTCGCCCAGTGATCGGAGGGTTGGTGGTTTGATCCCCGACCATTGTGGTCTACATGTCGAAGTATCCTTGAGCAAGATACTGAACCCCAAATTGCTCCCGATGCTGTGTTCATCGGTGTTTGAATGAATTCCCAATGGTGGCAGGTGGCACCAGTGTGCCCTGGTAGCCTCTTCCACCAGCATGAATTTGTGTGAATGGGTGAATGACCGTAGTGTGTCATGTAAAGCGCTTTGGATAAAAACGCTATATAAGTACACTCCTTTTACCATTTACTCCATTTATTTCTTATCTCAGACATAAAATAAGTAATCACATGAATGATCTGTGTTAAATAGTCAATTGAAACAATGCTTTATAACATAAATAAACAGACTTAAAGGGTTTATATGTTCTTTTCCTCCATCCATCCATCCATCCATTCTCGTCCACTTATCCAGGGCCGGGTCGCGGGGGCAGTAGGCTAAGCAGGGCATTCCAGATGTCCCTGTCTCCAGCCACAACGTCCAGCTCCTCCTGGGGGACCCCGAGGCGTTCCCAGGCCAGGAGAGAGATATAATCCCTCCACCGTGTTCTGGGTCTTCCCCGGGGCCTCCTACCAGTTGGACGTGCCCTGAACTCCTCTAACGGGAGGCGCCCGGGAGGATCCTTACCAGATGCCCAAACCACCTCAGCTGGCTCCTTTCGACGCAAAGGAGCAGCCACTACCCAAAGCTCATGACCATAGGTGTGTTCTCTTCCTGGCTCTGCATTTAGTTCTGGCACAAAGTCCCCCTCCTCATCTGTCTCAGTCCTCTACTTTTGGGCTTTGCTCCTGGTAGGCGGGTCATTCTGGAGAGCATGATCATCTGGTCCCAGGAGTAAATTCATTTAAGCCTGGAGATAGAGAGTGACAAGCTGTGGAAGTCACAAAATCTTTGTGTGTGTGTGTGTGTGTTCGTGTGTGTGTGTGTGTGTGTGTTTGCAGGCATGAAAGACAGTGTAAAAAAGGGGAGGCAGAACTGTGTACATGACAGGGAGATAAAGAAAGGAAGAAGGGGAGTAAAAAATAATGGATAAGAGAGAACAGGGGGTTTGATTGGCGCATTGACGGCTCGGTGACTTCCAGGCCTGCCAGAAGGTTTACCCAATCACCCAGACTGCACTAAACATAATCAGCACCCAGTGGAAGAGGAGAATCCTGCATCACATGCTGTTCTTCACCATCCCCCAGTCCTCCTCCTCATCCCCCTCCCCATCTTGCGATGTCGCCCTCCAATCCCATCGCTAGCTGTGACCATTAAATGGTAACAAACTAGGAGTGTTGGGAAGTCAATGGGGCCCAATTCATCAGCAGGAGTGTTGGCTCGACAGGGAGAAGGAGAAAGGGCTTGACAAGGAAGGGGATGGGGGTAGTTGTATTTAAACGGCTACTCATAATGTACACCAGCAGCTGACTTATGGAGATTGGATTGGATTGTCCTTGAGCAAGGTTAGGATGATAATGAGGCTGAATATTACAGTACCCTTAATGTACAGATGAAACGACTGCAGGCAGTGGTGACATCAGGCGGGAACCATTCTTATTTTTCTCAAGATACAAATGGTGTGGTGTGGAAAAATGTAGAATAAGGTACTTCAAATACCAGAGTATGGAAGTAAATCTGTGTCATCCGAGTTTGAAATAAAAAAAGACGTTGAATTTCTAGCACTGAAATTATGTATCTGAATGGCTGAATTTTTTGAGGTTTAATTTTTTGCGGTTAAATTTTTTGCGTTTGAACTTTTTGAGGTTGAATTTGTTTAGGTTGAATTTTTTTTTTAGGTTTAATTTTTTGTGGTTTAATTTTTTGTGGTTGAATTTTTTTGAGGTTGATTTTTTTGTGGTTGAATTTTTTGAGGTTGAATTTTTTGCAGTTGAACTTTTTGCGGTTGAATTTTTTGAGGTTGAATTTTTAACGTTGAAAAACATTCAGATACATAATTTCAATGCATAAATATTCAGTGCTAGAAATTCAGCGTCTTTTTTTTTTCAAACTGCGATGACACAGATTTACTTCCATACCAGAATTTCTTCAATGATTATAAGCCATATTTAACATTGATATTGATATTTGAAAAGCGAAATTATAGTACACATAGTACAACTAATCCCATCTTTCAGGACACACCTGCACCTGGTCACCAGCCAATCACAGGGCTGACGCATAGAAACAGACCATTTACTCCTATGGGCAATTAGGAGTCAACATTAACCTGACACATATGGAGTGAGATAGCTGTCATAAAGATGTGTGCATGATTCCAACCATTCATATTCGTAATGTTAAACATTTGTATGTCAATAAAATAGTTGTACACAAATTTCTGCTTTCACATACGTGAGTCTGAGAAATAGTTGGGGTTAGGATTGTTTTTATGTGAGTATGAATCTAAAAGCTGTGAGTGTAAAGTCTTATGAATACAACTCTAATTTCTACGACTACGAAGTCTTCACTGTGAACACTGTCTGACTGTCAGTCATCTTTGGCTTTGGCGCATGCACGTTTGGAGAAATCATGGTTTGATTTTTTCCCCTGTGACCTGCCTTTGACCTATGTGGTGTCATTTTACAAATTTTCTACTCTTGCCCACAAAGTTGAATTTGTGTTCATAGCGTAATGCATAGTGCATTATTATGTATTTTTAAATTTATTTTATAATTTCCTCTTATGTGTTTATCTTCATTCATTTATTTGTTTTTGTTTTTTTTATTTGTTTTGTTTTTGTATTTTTTGACTATAACTTCGGTGTTTTCATTTATTTTTTTACTTGCCTAATCTATGGATGTATTGGATAAACTGATGTGTGCTCTGACAGCTGATATAATTCTGCATCCAAGGAAAATCCAATAAAAATAATTTTGAAAGAAAAGAATTTTGAAAGAAAGAATTCGTGTTCATAGTGAAGACTTCGTAGTTGTAGAAATTAGAGTTGTGTTCACAAGACATTGCACTCACAGCTTTTAGATTCATACTTGCATAAAAACAATCCTAACCCAAACTATTTCTCAGACTCACTTATGTGAAAGCAGAATTTTGTGTACAACTATTTTATTGACCTACAAATGTTTAACATTACAAATATGAATGGTTGCAATCATGCACACATCGTTATGATAGCTATCTTACTCCATAGACACACCTGTCTTTAGACTGCATGAGTCAGCTAGAGAACACATGGAGAACATGTAAACTCTACACAGAAGAGCCCAAGATGGCCAGTGGGTTTCATCCTGGAACCATCTTGCTGTAAAAAAATTGTATTCACTACTGGAACAAATTTCTCATCATACTCAATGTTTGCATTATCATATTATTTGCACTGAGAGTTCATTTGAAGTGTATTGAACTGAACTTAAATGGGATTGTGCAAATTATGGAAATGTGGGTATTGATAAATTAAGATGATTGATTGAGAGTAATTTCATTATATGAACAGATATAGTGAATTTTGGGTGCTTTACTGTTTTAAAGTCAACCACTAAGAGAATTGGTGAGAACTGCTAGTAGTTGAATTTAATAAACTGAAGCTTGTAATGTCACAGTCACAATACACAGTTATTGTGATTTTTTAACCAATTTTTTGTTTGTTATAAAAAAGTCCCTATTCTTTACTATATATTATTAATAGTCATTAATTCTACAAATACCTTATTTTGCTTTTTAAATCTGAATCATTGTGGATCTGTGCACATCTGCATCTGCATCTGCAATCATTTCTAAAAGAAGAGTCTCATTTCCACTCCACTATTCTTTTAGAAGTACTCTGTGTTTGGGGAGACCCAGTTAAAATGTATGAATAAATGTATACATAAATAAGTAATAAATAATGGATGATTAATGTATGATTAACTAAATGAAAGTTGATAGAGCTGATACATATAATTATTCAATTAAACACACTATAATTAAATAGGACATAAATGTATGTCATGAATTCATTTCTAAATGTCCCTTTCCTTTATTCTTCCTTATATCTATTTTTACTGTAAAATTGTCAATTTTTCATGTCAGAAAAACAGAAACCACTGCACACACTAGAGCAGCTAGAGCCAAAAGCTGCTTCTCCTCCATTTCTAAGTTTTTACTGAGAGCATGATGGGAAAAAAATGCTAAAAGAATCTAGTTGTAGTCTTGTAGTTTTCTGATGTATAGGTAGATACAATAGTCATCTAATATTCAGAAAGTTCCTGGTTTGAGAGCCTGTTCCTTATGTGTATTGTAGTGTAAAGTTTATATTTAACTTTCAGAGAAGCTGGTGTGGTTTACAGTTGTATATGGGAGCCATTAAATGTAAAATAACAGCATGGAACCAAATGTCAAACAGCAATACACTGACAATCAGCAAGTGTACTAATCTATACAGATTATGGTAACCTTTGAAAAGTCAATGTTGTTACAATTCAGTTCAGTTCAGTTTGTGTTAATCATTTTAACAAACTAATCGAGGTCACTCCACGAATACTTTGTGTTGCATTTTAATCTAGTTGATTTACTGTACATCAAAAACAGGTGAATTTATTTTAAATATGACCCCGATCACTGACTACATGATGGATTTCTGCAGAATGGAACGCTTCCCCAATCTTGCAGCAGTATGTTCTGGTCTGATTTCCCATGTACACAGCCTATACATTCACAGCTCTTTTCATTACTGTCCTGTCCCCCATGAGCACTGGATTTTACAGCCCTATATACCTTCCACAGCATCATGGTATATCACATGCTATAAACTTGTTTTATCATGGGAGAGTTGTTCATAGCCAAAGAGCATAAGCATGACATTGCTTATTCCCCTGAGCCACACACACCCATTTCCATGTATATTATTATTTTGTGGGGTGCTGATGTTGTAATATTCCCACATAATGTGGGCAGAATAGAAAGAACAGGAAACCCTGATATTTTAAACGAGGTGGCACAGGGGTGACCAGAACCAATCAGGGGCCTCACAGTGAATCAGAAAATTATATTGATTTAAATGTCACAATTTAATTACATTTTCAATTAAAACTTTTTTTTTTCAGCACTGAGAGTTATGTTATTTTTATGGAGTCTTGATTCATAAAGATCAACAGATTGCTTTTATGCCCAGACATCTGTCCTTTAGATTTTTCAAATTCAACATTTAAAATGTGGCAACATGGTAACACTACAGGCATTCAGTGCAATTCAATTCAATTCAGTTCAGTCAATTAATTTCTATATAGCCCAGCATCAGAACTCACAGATTTGCCTCAAAGGGCTTTACAGTCTGTACAGGAACGACATCATCTGTCCTTAGACCCTCACAGCAGACGAGGAAAAACTCTTTTTATGGAACACAAGAAGAAGAGATTGGTAAAGTGCATAACATTTAGGCCACGTTCAGACTGCCAGCCAAAATCCGATTTTTAGCCCATCCAGATTGGAACTGGATGGCTCTTTTGAAGTCTGAACAGTCACAAATCACATGAAATCCGATTTTTGCGAACCGGATCGAAACCACCTTCGGGAGGTAGTTTCAGATCGCATTTGGACAGATGCGTCTCAGTCTGAACCTCCAAACACTCAGATTGGTTTTGACTGTCCGTGACGTCACTCTACGCGTAGCACCGGCAGCGCGGAGATGAGGTGTCCACCGGCAGCCGCGCCCGACTCATACGGCCCGACGGGGGCGTCCATCCGCCCGGTTTCTCCCCTGGTGCGTCTGAGATGTTCTGCTCCTCTACTGGACAGTGATAAGGCCAATATACTGAGGAGACCTGCCTCCATCATGTTTCTTGTTGTTGTTCTTGTCGCTGTCGCAATTATATGACGTCAGACGCTCTGACGCCGTTACTATGGCAACCTGTCAGATCAGTCAATAATGTGGCCCAGTCTGAACAGAGCCATATCCGATTTGGACACTTGCTGAAAACAGTGTGGACAGTCAGCCCTAAAAATCAAATTTGAGTAGGAATCTGATTTGAATCAGATTCGCCTGCAGTCTGAACGCAGCCCTTGTCACAGTGAATCCGGGTTTGAATCCAGCCCGAGCTGCCACAGTTTCAGCTCTGTCTCCCAGTAATTTTCCACTGAGCCTGCCTCCTCCTCCTCCCTCCTCATCAGCCAGACTCTCTTAACCTGTCCACCCAGCTGCCTCTGATCACTAATCAAGCCACTATAAAGACTCCTGCCTCACACAAACACACTCACTGTCAGATTGTTTTAAGCTCTTCAATGACAGACTTTCCAGCGATTTTCCCCGGACTGATTTCCTGTTGCCGACCCTGCCTGCCTCTGATCTACCCGTCTTGCCTGATCCCCAATAAACTCACCAGCCTTCTGTCCCTGACCTGGAGTTTCCCTGCCAGTCGAACCAGCTTCGCTGCCAGAGACTTTAAGAGACTTTATTGTGACATTCAAGCTGTTCAAAGTGCATATTGCTTGCATTGGTCTGTACCTGCCAAGGTTGACATTAAAAGCAATAACCAAGTGTTACTGTGTGTGTATCCTGTGTGCTGCAACTGGGTCCATACACAACCCGTTACACGAGCTCCCTTTGCTGCAAGTCTTCCCATCTGTCTCCCCCTTCCACAATCAAATAATGCAAGAAAATGCCCCAAAACAATTGATTGATTGTCTTTATTTCGAACATGCAAGCAATAAAAAAACAAGTTTAAATATGAATAGATGAATAAATAAAAAACAAAACAAAAAAGCAAAAAAAAAAAAAACAGACACTTTCTACATGCTCGAAGGGGGGTAGGTAAAAAAACGTATCTAGTCCTACCCCTTAACAGATCAATTTGACTTGGATAGTTAGTATGTTAACATGTCAGTATGGTAAAAAGCTATATCAATGCATATATATATGAAATAATGAACAATTGTGTGTATATAGATATATATATCTATAAATATATATATATGAATAATCAATATAGTCACACACAGATATTATAAACAATTATATATATATTTATATATATATACTATGAACAATTTATATTACATTATAAACAGTATGACTATGAATGATGAGATGGTAGTAGTGGGTGTCTAACAGGCGCAGTAACAGTCCAGATCCGTAAATGGTAAATGGACCTGCACTTATATAGCGCTTTTTCTCGTCAATTTGCAATCACTCAAAACGATTTACACTACAGACTGCACTCATTCACCCTTTCACACACACATTCATACTGGTGGCAGAGGCTGCCCTAAACGGTGCCACCTGCCACCATTGGGAATTCATTCACACACCAATAAACGCAGCATCAGGAGCAATTTGGGGTTCAGTATCTTGCTCAAGGATACTTCAACATGTAGGCTGCCATGGTCGGGGATCGAACCACCAACCCTCCGTCCAGTGGATGACCGATCTACCAACTGAGCCACATGTTGATGATAGTCGGAGTAGTGATAAAATAGGTGCACAGGTGCGGTCACACTCTGGGCCCAAACTATGATCTATGGTGATGGTGGCGTATATATTTTTGTATATGTGTATGTATGTATGTATATATATATATATATATACAAACCATAAAGTAGAATTTAAAAAAAAATATATTTTTTACCTCTTTCCACAAAATGATTCAATGTGATTTATTTTTGACAGTTGTATATCTTTTCAAAATGTCATTAATCAATCTCTTCCAAACATCACAATGAAAATCAAAGCACAATTAACAGAGGATTGTGTCTAAAAAACCAAATTATTCCAACTTTATTGGCATACATGTTTAAATATAGAGAGTTTAATTACAATGACCCCTTAGAATGTATATCATTCTACTTTTATTTTGGGTGGCTTATTTGAAAAAGGGAATAAGAGATTGCCTGATTTGCACAATTGTACTGTAGATTAACAAATTCAATGCAGAGTAAACAAAGAGAGGATCGTTTGAATTTAATTTCCAATCCCATCAAGGTGTCTATTGACCTGAGAATCGTGAGGAATATCTCTTACTCTCTGGGGAAGACAAAATCAATTTTATGTCAATATTCAATCTAAGGGAAAAGGGAACAAGGACCTTTTACCTTCAATTTAATCAAACCTCATTGTGGTTATGATGGAGTGTGTAACATGCATATTACTGGTTCCATCTTATATACAATACTAATCACATTTCAGATTGCAAAACAGAATTTCTCACTGCTGTAACAGGCAGACAGACACACACACTGACACACTGTGCAGTTCCAGTCTGATATAATCAGTTCCACTTTAAGACTGTAAATCCCTAATTTTAATATGAAGAATCCCTCCAGAAGGTCACTGCTAATCAGCTGTATGGGCACAGCAGACTTGGACTCAATGTCAAAATTCCCTCTGTGGTGAGCTTTTCCTGCTGGGACATATACCCAAACAGCATTTACAGTTTTTTTTTCAGTCGCTAACAAGCATTTTTCCAACCAGTTGTCACATTTTTCAAAACTCTAAACACAATTAGCAGCAATCGGTATTTTGTTGCCATTCCATTCACACATTTCATGTCGTTTCCACACAATATGCAGTCAAACACATTTCCTTAACAGACAAACTATACCTCGCATCAGAATTAAGGATTGTTTTTGTATTATTTACGAGTGTTAACACACAACATCCCACAATAGCGAAAACAATATTCCAAACCTTGCATACTGTATAAAAACCTCTGCTTCTGCAGTGATATCAGTTCAAAAACAATATATCTCAACTGATAATAAACAAACAATTGAATAATTGACACACAGCTGATTAATGTGTTGGGTAAATTGGGCCAACCACAGCTGATTCCAGTCTGGCTTAGACTCAGTGGCAGGGGTTATTTTTTTTTTACAACCGCTATGACCCGTTTATCAGAACCTTAAAAAAAAATTCAAAACTGTTAACGCACATCACACCTGAAACACACAATTCCCCAAAAAGTTAATTTCATGCTCAAAATCATGCAGTGTAACTAAACACAGACACACACTTCCAAAATACAATAATACACTAAAACAGTTCACCAAATCTACCAACACACTGACACACGTTGTCTTCCAACAGAAACATTTAGTCAGTCAAAAAACACTGACAACTGATGAATAACACAATCACTTTGCATGTGTCAAATCTACTTTTTTTCCCCTTTTTCTTTTACAAGCAACAGAATATTGTATTGATCATACATGTAAATTAATGTTTGTGATGATGTTCTTCATTTTTCATTTGTTGGCCATGAATTTTGAACACTCGTGAACGAGCCATATCAGAGCGGCTTTGCAGAATGTTTATGAAAGAAGAAGACAGTAAATGACAGGATTTGCAGTAAACACTTTACTGTATTGCAAATGAAAATGACTTACAGTAAAGAGGGAAAAAAAAATCATCATTTAGCTGTCATTCATTACTGTATTGTCAAATACACACACAAAAAAAGGAGCAGAAGAAATCACTGTAAAAGAGGACAGAAAAAAAGCTAATCTGCTCGGCCGTCAGCATTGGGCCACATATTTTCATTGACATCACACTTATTGTCTTCTCTGGCCAGGCGTCTTGGGAAGTATCTTTTTGCATGCCTTATCCAGCCCTGGCAGTTGTCAGCTGTGATGTCCTGGCATGCAGCAGTCATTGCATCCAGGAGGGACATTTGGTCATGTGGATGGTGATCGAATACTTTCGACCTCCAGGCTGAAAAAAACTCCTCTATTGGGTTGAGGAAAGGGGAGTAAGGGTCAAGGAAAAGGGACATCCTCCTGGGATGGGCATCAAACCAAGCTGTGACTGCATGTGCATGCACTGCAAAAAAAGAAAAGTTGGGTGAACTCAAAATTTCAACGCAACAAACTTCGATAAAATTTTAAGTTGGACAATTAAACTAAAGGTTTTAAGTTTTGTTTTTGAGTTTGCTCAACTCTGAATTTCTCTGGCACGATTGTAATGCCGCTATGAAATGTCAGCTAATGTTGCGACCACAATTTCGAGTTAGCATTGATAGGCTAATGGCTACTCTTGTAGCTGTAACACGAAGCACCGCTAGCATCAGTTAGCCGCTAGCATCGGTTAGCCGCTAGCATCAGTTAGCCACTAGCATCAGTTAGCCACTAGCATCAGTTAGCCGCTAGCATCGGTTAGCCGCTAGCTTTCGCTAATGAACAAATTTCACCGCGTTTCACAACAAAGAAATAAGAGTTATCAGAACTATTGTCCCTTGTTGTGAACCCCAACTTAAAGATATAAGTAACAACAACTCACCAACTTGTTTTTGAGCAGACAACTGGCTTCCTTTGTTGTGCTAACTTACATTATTGCCCTAAATGTCAGTAATTTATATTTCCAAGTTTTACCAACTTTCATCACTGTTTTAGGCCAAAAAATACAAGTTGGCTTTTTTGCAGTGTGGTGGAATGCCACATTGTCGCAGGTGATCACATGTTAGCAAGTTCCAACTCACCCTGTCCCCTTTCCCCCTCAGGTACCAGTCTACCATACAGCTCTTCTAAAAACTGGAGAAGGCGTTCAGTGTTGCAGGGGCCAGTTTGATCTTTATGCAGGCCTCTCTATGTGACAACCCATGGTTGATGACATGGTCAATGATGGTAGCTCGTATTTCATCTGTCACCCTATCTCTGGCCCTTCTTTGAGCCCTCGACCTCGAGGCATTTTTCTCACTTGTTTTTTGCAAGTCCTCCACCTTGTCCCTTGTACAGGTGATGTGATTGGTGATGTGATTGAAAAAAGCCCAGCACCTGAGCTGGGTGAAACGGGATTCAGCGGTGATCAATGTAATCTTCAATCCATTAGTTTTGAACATGAGGTTTTCTGTTGTGACAAACTGTGTGAAAGCATTTTGAAAATTCACCAGTTAACATCTACTGTTTTGGTCTTGATTGAGCTTGTGTGTAAAAGGAGTTTAAACTAATTTTAAACGAGTAAAATGTGTGTATTTTGTGTCAAAAGAAGAATAATTGTGTTAATTGTATCGCCCGCACAGGCTGATGTTGTGGTAACTGTGTGAAGAGTTTCGAAAAAGCATTAAAAGAACGGGTCATACCGGTTGTAAAAAACTGTAAAAGGAGGACTTTGAGGAGTGATGTTTTTGGAAACAGAAACAGAAAAAGACAAACACTGTAATGTCTGGACGAGGAAGAGTAAGAGCAAGGAGAGGAGCATTATACACATCTTTCAACAAACCAACAGGTGAGTATTGCATTTTACATGGATTGTTTCTATTCTCCCTTGATATGTCAATAAGGCCATACAGTAATGCATATGTTGATTTTTTTTGTCCCTCCAAAGAATGCAGCGTCTTCCTCCCTCTGGGGGAAGAGGAAAGCTCCTCAATAATCATCAGGAGCTTGCCATTGTAGAAATGATTGTTGCAAATAATACAATAAAACTGCATGAAATTCAAACTAGCGGTTTTATCACAAGATCGCAGAGATTAGATACAGTCATTTTGTGCTTTTTTTATCCCTTTATCTGGGCTTTTTGCTGTTGTTGATGTGTTCTATTTTGAAATGAAGATTTTGAAGTATATATTTAACAAAATATGCTTTTGAGAAGAAATTATCCATTTGGTCAATTGTGTTGTGTAGGTGTGAGTCTGTGTTAAGAGTTTCGAAAAAGTATCTGAAGCATGAGCACTTGTTAGCAATTGAAAAAAACTGAAATGATCAAGAGCTTGCCATTGTAGAAATGGTTGTTGCAAATAATGCAATAAAACTGCATGAAATCCAAACTAGAATTGTGGAGGACCATGAGATATTTGACAATATCGATAGCATCAGCCTCACAACCATTACGCGGACATTGTCCAAGCACAGAGTGCAGATGAAGCAGCTCTACACACTTCCCTTTGAGAGGAACAGTTCAATTTAATGTCCAGTTCTATAAGATTTACACTTTGCAAGTAGGTAACCTACACAGTAATAGGTTACAGTACACACTGCAAAAAAAGAAAAGTTGGGTGAACTCAAAATTTCAAGGCAACAAACTTCCATAAAATTTTAAGTTGGACAATTAAACTAAATATTTTAAGTTTGGTTTTTGAGTTTGCTCAACTCTGAATTGAGATTTTTGTCAACTCAACTGTAAATTGTACTAACTTATAATTTTACATTGTAATAACTTTTAATCCTTACTTCTGCTAACTTCTGCAATGTGCTGAATTGGCACGATTGTAACGCCGCTATGAAATGTCAGCTAATGTTGCGACCACAATTTAGAGTTAGCATTGATACGCTAATGTTGCTCTTGTAGCTGTAACAAGCAGCGCCGCTAGCATCAGTTAGCCGCTAGCATCAGTTAGCCGCTAGCTTTCGCCAATGACCGAATTTCAGCGCTTTCCCACAGTTCACAATAAAGAAATAAGTTATCAGAACTATTGACCCTTGTTGTGAACCCCAACTTAAAGATATAAGTAACAACAACTCACCAACTTGTTTTTGAGCAGACAACTGGCTTCCTTTGTTGTGCTAACTTACATTATTGCCCTAAATGTCAATAATTTATATTTCCAAGTTTTACCAAATTAAATCACTGTTTTAGGCCAAAAAATACAAGTTGGCTTTTTTGCAGTGCAGTATGGTATACAGTAATGAGATTTACATAAACTTTGTTAAGAGTTATTGAATTGGAGGTTAACCAGGCCCCTCATGAATCCATATACATAGATGAGGCAGGATTCAATCTGGCCAATGTTATTGGAAAAAGGGCCACTGTTGATGTGACAGAGAGGGGCAAACATTACCATGTGTGCAGCAATTGCAAATGCAGGATTAGTCCTTTTTTTCCAGAAATGTTTCTGTACCCTTCCCCCCTGCCTCGAGACAATCCTGTCTCGGAGGTCTACAGACAATTCTTTCGACTTCATGCTTGTTTTGTGGTCTGACATGCACTGTTAACTGTGTGACCTTATATAGACAGGTGTGTGCCTTTCCAAATTATGTCCAATCAACTGAATTTACCACAGGTGGACTCCAGTTAAGCTGTAGAAACATCTCAAGGATGATCAGTGGAAACAGAAAGCACCTGAGCTCAATTTTGAGCTTGATCGCAAAGGCTGTGAATACTTATGTACAAGTGATTTCTTCGTTTTTTATTTTTAGTAAATTTGCAAAAATCTCAAACAAACTTTTTTGAAGTTGTCATTATGGGGTATTTTGTGTAGAATTTTTAGGGAAAAAAATAATTGAATCCATTTTGGAATAAGGCTGTAACATAAAGAAATGTGGAAAAAGTGAAGCGCTGTGAATACTTTCCGTATGCACTGTATATTCCATATTTTGATGATGGTGTAAATTCCTTGGTGTTGACTCACCTGTTAATCTTCAAATATTTCCATAAAATCTGTTTTGGCATATCCAGATTGTATCCAGATTCTTTTTTTTAGAAAAACTGAACAGCAAAAAAACACATGAAATGCAATTTTTGCAAATTCGATTCAAACTGCATTTTGAGGTGGCTTTAAGTGTGACTCCGATCGGATATCTCTCCGGGCTGAGACACATCTGCAGCTCTGGCTGCTCAAATCACATTGGATTATGGCCACAGAGCTTGTCAAATCCATCAGTGTTTCCACCAGTCAGTGTGCAGATATCACCACACCTCTCGCTGCACAGTGAAGCTCGCCATGACTGCGGTGCGGCAGGACCTGAGGACCTCCATCACTGACACTAGACCAAGCAACAGTCAGGATGCTGAATTTATTGAACCGCAAAAGAGACAAAAATAAGCTTTCGTGCTACAGGGGTATCAGAAAATGAGCAGAACGAAGATTTCACTGATCAGGTGATAGCAGTGTGCTCTCACATGCTGGGACAACAGTGTCTGGATGAAGCATTAAGTCGTTACATTTTTTTTAATTAGCAGCCTATCTGTTAGCTAGCATGCTTCTGCAACAAAAAGCCCTATCATCAGCGTAGCTACATAGTTTCTCACAGCTACTTTGTTACGATGGCAACCCAGATAGGTTGTTGATACCCGGACACACAAATTTGTTATCACTTACAAATGACAGTGTGGACTGTCAGTCTTAAAGATCTGATTTGAGAAACAAATACGTTTCCCTGCAATCTGATAATATATTCTGTCAGTAGATAACTGTTGCAATGTGAGCTTTTTCAGATCTGATCAGGTTTTATTAGATTTAGGCACAAAATATATGCAGTTCAAGTAAGGAAAAAAGTATGGCCTGAGTTAAAAAGGCTACTTGGTTCAAATTAGTGAACCTTAAAGTCATGGTTTCATGGCATCTGTTTTGACCATGCACCAAGTTAGCTATACCTCTTTTACCAATGCTGCCTTACCTTTTCTTTGTTGGTTAAGATAAACTCCCAAATAAGTGATACTGGGACAAGAGGTTCTTGTCAATATAATGATAAATTGTAAAACAGCGGTTGTTTTACTCATGAAAAATGACGTACCATCAAGTAAATCATTTAAGGCTATGCTCATATGCTGCAAACATTTTTATTTTATTAGTGTCCAGGGTTTGGATCACCTTCACAGCCTCCTGCAGACACATTTAACTGCCATTTTTTATTGAGTAATAAATCCTTAAAGTGTCAGTCTCTGCTGAAGACAGACAGCAGGCATATCTTATTCACTAATGCTGCTGACGGAAAGAAAGCAAGATATCTAAAGCCAATATGTCACATGGGTAGAGAGGATCTGCACCACTATGTGAATGTAGCGTTATGAGCACACAATGTAAGCAGATATTAGTGGCTGGCTTGGTGAGAAGCTATGACTAAAACATCATTTCATCCCAATGACCCTACAGAGAGCAGCCCAGGAGGAGGCCTCAACTCCTCACAGCATGGATGTGTGCATGGTTATGGCTGAGACCACAACCCCCAGTTCCCTATCCATCCATCCATCCATCCATCCATCCATCCATCCATCATCTATCCATTCATCCATCCATCCAACCATCCATCCATCATCCATCATCCATCCATCATGTATCATCCGTCCGTCCGTCCATCCATCCATCCATCCAACCATCTAACATCCATCCATCCATCCATCCATCCATCCATCCATCCAACCATCTAACATCCGTCCGTCCGTCCGTCCGTCCATCCATCCATCCATCCATCCATCCGTCTGTCCATCCATCCATCCAACCATCGAACATCCGTCCGTCCGTCCATTCATTCATCCATCCATCCATTCATCCATCATCTATCCATCCATCCATCCATCCATCATCTATCCATCCATCCATCCATCCATCAATCCATCCATCCATCCATCATCTATCATCCATCCGTCCGTCCGTCCGTCCATCCATCCATCCATCCATCCGTTTGTCCATCCATCCATCCAACCATCGAACATCCGTCCATCCATCCACCCAATCATCTAACATCCATCCATCCGTCCGTCCATCCATCCATCCATCCATCCATCTATCCATCCATCCATCCATCCATCCATCCATCCATCCAACCATCTAACACCCATCCATCCATCCATCCATCCGTCCGTCCATCCATCCATCCATCCATCCATCCATCCATCCAACCATCTAACATCCATCCATCCGTCCATCCATCCATCCATCCCACGCTCTGCCTTTCCCCCTCCTCCTCCTCCTCCTCATGCTCCACCTTTTCTCTTCCTCCTCACACATGTCTGGTCAGTACATGAGGCTGGTTGAACAACGGTGAGCAGAGCACGTTTACAAAAGGGCTGTATGAATATTTAAGCAGCCATCTGTTTTTGCTGCTAGTATGGGTCTCCCACACCCATCCACAGTGGCATTTCTTCACTACCCAGGCACACAATCACACATAAACACATAGGCTTTAACATGCATGCTTCCACTCACTTCCACTGCGACCACACAACACTTCATGTAGTCTTAATTGACAAGGAAACTGTGATCCTTGAAAATCTGTAATTAAAGTGAGATGCTATTTTTGTCTGTGATGATGCTAATCAGTGCCAATCATGATTCAGTTGTGGAGAGCACTTTCTAAAGGCTGATAAGTGGTAGTATAATACTGCTGATCAGCTGTTACTGAAGGAGTTTGTACCACCTATGTGCAGGTAGAGTAATGAGGAGAGGGAATGGAAGCAGACAGGCTGGCACAGGAGACCACTCCTATATTGCAATACAGGTATCCAGAGATGGAGAGGAGAGAAAACAGCATTGCCTTTAGTGAAGTTCCCAATATTTGCCTGTATAAGTGCTGACTAGATGGATTGCGTTCTCCCTTGTCAGTTTATTAGAACACATACTTCCATATGCTTATGCATCGCTGCCAGGTGTGGAAAACGGCAGTGCAGTCAGGTTGGTTATATAGGTTTATAGAGGAGAATGGTGCAGGGGCTAAGTCTTACATTTGGCTAATGGACCATAATACACTATGGAAGGCAAAGCACAATTTAAATACAATTTAGTAGCAATATATATGTCTTTATTGGGTTGTCAAGACATAATACATATTCAATCGGTAAGGGTACAATTCACCCATTTTCCCTGTTTTAGTAGCCAAATAAACAATAACCAAATATAAATAAATAAATAAAAAAAGGGACATTTAGAGGAGGATTCAAGAATGCTTGGAAAAAATAAGCAAAAATTAGCTATAACAATTTGTATATATTGTGCCTAGAGTTCGACCACAAAATCAACAAACCAAAAACAATTACTGGCCATATAAAAGTTATATATTAATTTATCTTAATATCTTAAAATCTAAATCATCTAAGGATGGAATGGACTAAATAAGGGAAAGAATTGGATTCAAAGTTTCATAAAAGTTGTCGGAGCACTGCCTTATACTGTACTTGATTTGTAGTGTAAGTGTAGAAATGACATTAGATCCTTTAGCCAAGTTTAACCGAGTTGTTTTTCCTGTTGGTGTGAATTTTTTAGGCTCACCAAAGATGGAGGTTAAAGGGCTCAAAGGCACCGGTTTGTTTAAACCTCTGAAGTCCAGGAGATTTTGGTTCAAATTTGTCAACTTCCTATGCATTAATTTCTGTCTCTGTTCAGCATCTTTCAGTCTGTCCTTACATCACATGCATGGCTCCTTCTTATTGACACTAACTTGGCTATCAGTCAGATTTTTCATTTTATTTAAATTAACAAAGTTTAAAGCTGCCAGGAACCCAAAATACAAACAAAAGACACAGGTGTATATGGAAATGTACCGTTTTTTTTAATTTTTTTTTTTTACCATTTATACACACAAAAACAGCAGAAAAAAATAATAAAACTACAAAACAGTCTATTTGCATGTAAATTAAAACTAGTAATAGTTTTCAATGTAGAAAGAAAATTCACATTTTAATAATGGTCTAGAAACATAAATGGCACACTGTGAAAGCTCCTATGATTGAACTTTCAACTGGCTTTCTCAGCTTGTCTACATATCATATATAAATAAAGTTATTACTGTAAATAAAACGTGTATTTTCAATAAATAGATTGACTCCGGAGGGTTAAAAGTTTTGAAAAAGTATTGTAGAAATAGGACCAGAATGAGCTTAGTCTCAGACAGGAAAAAAAACATCTGTATGTTTGACTGGTGACAAGTTTAGTACCAATATAATCAGAATATAAATGCATGGTAACAAAGCTTATGAACAGGCTTCTTTTAATCTCTAGCATTGCTAGCAACAGGAGGCTGCAGCAAACGTTCTGCTAAATAGCCTACACAGAACTTACAAACAGATAATAGTATAATACTGTGAACAAACTGGTCATTTACACACACACAGGCACTTTGTTTGGACTAGAATGAACAAACAAGAGTATATTGGCTTAATGCTACTGAACAAGTTATACAAGTGCTGACAGCCTCTGGCTAGCCCATGCTCCACCACTCTGTTCATGGCAGGTAAAGTCAAGAAGAAAGAGAAGCGATGCTCACTTCACACTGAGGCTGAACCTCCCAGAAAGGATCTAGCTCTCAACCAACCAGACCTGAGCCACTCTGTAACCTGGAGGATCTGATTGGGAGACGTTGCTGTGGGCAGTCAACAGTGCAGAGAAAGTCCTGGGAGGCTGCAGTGTAGCCTGGAGCCTAGCCTCTCCTCCTCCTGTTTACAATTTCTCCCACTACAATAAATTCATGCCTGCCAGTGAAATCAGTTGGATCCTGCAGATCAGGGGCTCCCAAAGTGTGGTGCATGGACCCCCAGGGGTGCACGGGCTGCTGCTAGGGGGTGCACGAGAGGAAAAATGTAATGGCGGTCTGATAATTACACAAATACATTTTTTCCCCCTACACCAGTGATCATCAAGTGGCGGCCCGTGGGCCGAATCCGGCCCGCCAAACTGTCCAATCCGGCCCGTGACTGGATTCCAAAATTGTAAATCAAGGAGAAAAAATCATGTGGTCCGCACTATTAAAGCAACTGAAAACAGCAACGACAACTGAGACTCTTAACTATCAGTAATCACCACCATATATGACTCCATTTACTGAGGACAAACTCGCTGCACTGTTTAAATTAACACTTATTGTTTCACACAGTACTTATTTTTGTTTGGGTTTTTTTAACGTAACTTTTCCTCATGCCATTACGTAACATGGTTGGTTTTTATTTCAAAGTCTCAACAATAAGCTTCAGACTAGACTTCTCAGTACAGAAAAAAAAGGAAAACCAACTGGCATAACTTAAAATAGCATGGTATCAGAACAGAACAGGTCACAAATAATGATTGCACATCAAATAAAACGTGACTCAGTTTTTTAATGACATCAATAATAAATAAACATTAAAATACTGTTATGCCAAAATTAGTTTTTTTATTTAATTTTATTTGAGGGTCCGGCCCCCAAGGTGACTGTCCAGTAAAATTCTGGCCCTCCGACAAATGTAGTTGGTGACACCTGCCCCTTCACAATAAAGACATAAACATTTCCTTTGTAAAATGTAAAATCAAAAACTGTAATATTAATTAATTAATGAATCCAGGCTATTTAAAATGCACTTCATCTTAAAATGAAGTGTATAAGAAGTTCTCTTCTTCCATTTTTCCAGCCTGTGTTATGATGACAGGGTTTTGTTTTTAAACTTGCTGCAATTTTTGTTCAACGCGGCTCAAAATATTATAACATTTTCCAACTTATGTGCTTTTTGCCTCTGATCCTGAGCCTGTCATCATCCTCTTTGCTCTTAAAAGTGGAAGTTTGCGCGAAACTTTGTTGCATTATATTGAAAGATTAGATTAATCAGATTAATTAAAATGCGAGAGCTCATTGTTGTGATCGTGATTATTTTATTATATGTGTGTTCTGGTCATTTGAGCATGATTAAACATGCCGCCTTTAACCCTCCGGAGTCAATCTATTTATTGAAAATACACTTTTTATTTACAGTAATAACTTTATTTATATATGATATGTAGACAAGCTGAGAAAGCCAGTTGAAAGAGCAATCATAGGAGTGCCAGTGTGCCATTTATGTTTCTAGACCATTTTTAAAATGTGAACTTTCTTTCTACAATGAAAACTATTACTATTTTTAATTAACATGCAAGTAGACTGTTGTGTAGTTTTATTATTTATTATTATTTCTGCTGTTTTTGTGTGTATAAATAGTAAAAAAAAAAAAAAAGGTACATTTCCATAGACACCTGTGTCTTTTGTTTCTATTTTGGGTTCCTGGCAGCTATTTACTTTATGAATTAATATAAAATGAAAAATGAGACTGATAGCCAAGTTTGTGTGGAGAAAAAGGAGCCATGCATGTGATGTAAGGACAGACTGAAAGATGATAAACAGAGACAGAAATTAATGCAGAGGAAGTTGACAAATCTGAACCAAAATCTCCTGGACTTCAGAGGGTTAATATGGCTATAAAAAAGCTTATTGCATTTTTTTTTTTTTTAAGGTGTGGGGGATTGGGGGGTGCATCAACCCGGTTGGGACATAGAAGAGGGTGCACAGCTAAAAAAGTTTGGGAATATTCATTGTCTGTGACCTGGTTTACTCCTGCTGCTTCATTTGGAGTTATTAGTCTGATTGTTCCGAAATAGAATTTTGCATAGCAATTAATTTACAAATTAATCATTTTATACACAGCTTGAATGCATTTCAGTTTGGTCCTAGTTAAAGATGAACTCTATTTTACAAAGCAGGCTGAAACTAATAATTGTGAAACATTCAGTTTTAATTATTATGTATACATGAATAATGTAATTCATTCATATATACAAAAGGTTAAAGCCAATCCATACATGCACTGGATCGTATGGTTTGAAAATCAATCAGTGGGCCATACACTAAATCAAATCAAACTTTATTTATAAAGCACTTTTCATACAATAAATGCAACACAAAGTGCTGTAGAGCAGCTGTTCTCAACCTTGGGGTCGGGACCCCAATTGGGGTCGCGAGATGATTTCTGGGGGTCGCCAAATCATTTTGGAAGTCAGCTCTGTCTCCACTGTGTTAAAGTGTTCATATGTTAATGTGTTTTAGTCTTTTTGGTCATTTTATGGGGGGGGGGTTTGGTCATTTTGTGTCTTTTTAGGTCATTTTGTGTCTTTTTGGGGTAATTTTGTGTCTTTTTTGGTCATTATGTGTCTTTTTTTAGTCATTTTGTGTCTTTTTTTGGTCATTTTGTTTCTTTTTTGGGTCATTTTGTGTCTTTTCTGGTCATTTTGTGTCTTTTTTTGGTCATTTTGATTCATTTTTTGGGTCATTTTGTGTCTTTTTTAGTAATTTTGTGTCTTTTTTTGGTAATTTTGTTTCTTTTTTGTGTCTTTTTTGATCATTTTGTGGTCAATTTGTGTATTTTTTGGTAATTTTGTTTCTTTTTTGGGTGATCTGAACTGTGTGTGTGAGATTGTGTTCAGTGAGCGGGGGTCGCGGACAACATGCATGTTAAATTGGGGGTCGCGACTCAAAAAGGTTGAGAACTACTGGTGTAGAGAATATAAAAACAGAGATGCAACACTTAACCCCCCCCCCCCCCCCCCCCCCACAAAGACACATACACACACACACACACACACACAAAACCCACGCATCCACCACCCACACTGACTCACACGCACACACATACGCACATGCACGCGCACACACACACACACACACACACACACTACACAAACTATCACTGAATTAACATGGCAGGGCACCCAGCAGGAGAAAAACACACCATAATATCATGTATAAAATCATTCTCATCACTGAAAAAAAATAGAAGTTTGGAATATCCTGCAATTTGCATGCTGGGAGGAAGCTGAAATGTACACAGTAATGTCAACAGCAGCACAGCGTGAAAGAGCAGCTCATGTTCCATTCATGGGATTATGTTGTATCTGTTGGGCATCGTAAGATATGCAATATTTCATCCATTAGCCGATTAGTCCCAGATTGATCCTGCAGATTTTATCATATAATTGGTAAGACATAGCATCAAGCTACTCTACTAAAGGCCCTCTGCTCATATCCCTCCACTGGCTCACATTTAAAACTCTGGCTTACAAAACAGCCACTAGAACAGCTCCCACCTACCTGAACTCCTTCATTCAGGTCCACACACCCGCCCACTCACTAGGCTCTGGGGTCTGACTCCTCCGCAACCACAGGTGTCAAGGCTTTTATTATTTCATCAGTATTTGTAGCTCTGAATACATTATTTAACCCTTTGATAACCTGGGTATACCCAGACTGCCTTGCACGCTTGATTTAATTTCGAACCTGCATGCAGTCTGGCAACTATGGCCGTTTCTTAGCCCTGTTTTAAGGATCCAATCACAGAACGGGGAGGGACGGCAAGACGATGACGCGTACTACTCGACAGATGGAAGCTTGTAGTTTTGTAGTTTTCTTACAGATCCAACATGGCTGCAGCAGACGCGAAACTCTCTTTAGCTGTAGACGGCGTTTTAAATAGTTTAGAGCGAAAGTTGATTTTAAAAGAAGAACAACGTTTGACTTTACACTCCTGTTTCACCACCAAAAAGGATGTTTTAGCCTTGCTTCCGACAGGATTTGGTCAAAGCCTGATCTACCAACTAGCCCCGCTACCGCTCGCTGCTGGTGATCTGGCTACGAGCCGGGGGACAGCGGAGCCCCCAGAGACCCCCAGCAGCTCGTCTATTGACCATAAAATCAGTGGATGTGTGGCTGAATGACATGAGGGGGAATAAGGCGTAAAAATGAATAATCTTGCAGAAGCAAAGCAGCAAGCAACACTCTCTCACAGACACACACACACACACACACACACACACACCAACACTGCCGGTAGACTGTGAGCAGCCAGAGTCAGAACATGCTGCAGAAAAATGTTGCAGAAGCAGAATTGAGCATTTTAGTCCCAAAGTAGAGATGGGCTAGTCTGGCTATGTAAACATCAATTTCTGTCGCTCTACATACGTCATCTGGTATAACTGATACGATTGGCTCAGAGCTACCTATAGACGCTTATGATAGACATTCGTAGCGTCCAATAAACGGCTCTGGAGGATCGTAAACGACACCTCCTCTACGGAGAAATAAACGGCTGGTTCCCAGACTAATCTCATTTGTTCTTAGTCTGGCGTTAGCCAGGTTAGCTACTGCAGATAATTTTGTCAAATTGTAAGGTATATTAAATTTGTGAGTATATTAAAATGTGCTTTCTCAACTTCTAACATTTTGATTTAAGGGGGCTCGGCCCCCTCTAGAGCCGGCCTCGGTCTGTTTAATCTTCTCCCCTCTGGACAGTGGTTCAGAGCCAAAACATCACGCCACCTCCACAGTTTTTTCCCTCAAGCATTAGCCCTCCTAAATAACTCTTAAAATTGGACTCCATTGCACTTTAATTTTATTTAACACTGCACTATCTCCATTCCTATTAATTTATTGCTCATAATGGTACTGTTTGTCCTTGTATTCTGTTTTTGTCTTTGTTTTTTGTCTTTCTGTTTTACTGTGTGTTGCCTGCATGGAGAAGAGTATGGAAGTAAATCTGTGTCATCGGAGTTTGAAAAATAAAGGACGTTGAATTTCTAGCACTGAATATTTATGCATTGAAATTATGTATCTGAATATTCTGAAATTCAACCTCAAAAAATTCAACCACAAAAAAATGAAACCTCAAAAAATGAAACCGCAAAAAATTAAACCTCAAAAAATGAAACCGCAAAAAATTCAACCGCAAAAAATTCAACTGCAAAAAATTCAACCGCAAAAAATTCAACCACAAAAAATTCATCCGCAAAAAATTCAACTGCAAAAAATTCAACCTAAAAAAAATTCAACCACAAAAAATTAAACTGCAAAAAATTAAACCGCAAAAAATGAAACCTCAAAAAATTCAACCGCAAAAATTTCAACCTCAAAAAATTCAACTGCAAAAAATTAAACCACAACTAAATTCAACCTAAAAAAATTCAACCTCAAAAAATCCAACCTCAAAAAAATTCAACCTCAAAAAATTCAACTGCAAAAAATTCAACCACAAAATATTCAACCTCAAAAAATTCAACATAAAAATTCTACCTCAAAAAATTAAACCGCAAAAAATTAGACCTCAAAAAATTCAACATCAAAAATTAAACCGCAAAAAATTAAACCGCAAAAAAATTCAACTGCAACAAAAATCAAACTAAAAAAAATCCAACCTCAAAAAAATCCAACCTCAAAAAAATTCAACCGCAAAAAATTCAACCGCAAAAAAATCAATCTAAAATAATTGAACCTAAAAAAATTAAACCGCAATGAATTAAACCGCAATGAATTAAACCGCAATGAATTAAACCGCAATGAATTAAACGGCAATAAATTAAACGGCAATAAATTAAACGGCAATAAATTAAACGGCAATAAATTAAACCACAAAAAAATAAATTAAAAAAAAATTAAACCTAAAAAAATTAAACGGCAATGAATTAAACGGCAATGAATTAAACGGCAATAAATTAAACCGCAAAAAAATAAACCGCAAAAAAATAAATCTAAAAAAATTAAACCTAAAAAAATTAAACCGAAAAAAATTAAACCGCAATGAATTAAACCTCAAAAAATTAAACCGCAAAAAATTTAACCTCAAAAAATTCAACTGCAACAGTTGAATTTTTTTAACTGCGGTTTAATTTTTTGAGGTTGAATTTTTAACATTGAAAAACATTCAGATACATAAAATTCAGTGCTAGAAATTCAACATATTTTTTATTTCAAACTCCGATGACACAGATTTACTTCCATAGAAGACCAATTCAAATAAAGTTGAATTGAATTGAAAAGTGATGATAAGCTGTAAGCCCACTCTACCTCCAATGTCCACACATTTATACAGTCTATGGTCCACACACTGCCTTATAATGAGCCTGCGTGGTGTGACAGAGGGAGGCAGGCGGGCCGTCCTTCCTTTTATGGTCTCAGGTTCCTTCCTGGAGCTTCAGAGAGCTGAGAGCAAACACAGCACACACACACACACACACACTCTCCTCCTGCCTCTCCAGCAGCGCTGCTGCGCTTTACGCTCAGCCGCATCCAGCCTGGAACATTCCACATTTTTTTTATTTTTGATTCCGATAAGACATTATTATGAACATATGAAGTGATCATTGTGGGACACGGATGATTTTTGTTTCGCCGCGTGCTCTTTTTCTCTCTGTTAGTTTCTGCCGCCGATCACTCAGTGGAATGATCTGCCTTTTCTCTCCTGGGTCGTTTCCACTTCAGCATGGGAACTGCGGTGTCCAGAAGGAAGAGTCTGAGGAGTGATGCCATATCATCCGTGGCCGCAAAAGTTAGGTGAGTGCGTCTCAGAAAGTCTACCAAAGTCCATTCTCATCCTCAGTGGACACTGCAAATTATTTACCAAGATAAAAGAACTTAGATTTGGAAGTTTTAGATCATTTGTCTTGTTTTTTCTTCAGTTTTTAGACAGTAAATCGAGAAAAGGTTGCCAGATTTTTAAAAAGATATCCTCTTTAGCAGATATGATGTACCTGATTTTCGCCAATGTAGGAGTTGATTTCTTATTTTAAGCGTTCAACATGCTTATTTCTAGATTTAACAATCTTAATTCAAGGAATCTGGTCAAGGTAAATTATCTGTCCATGCAGCAAGATCATTTCCCTCAGATTTACTGTTTTTATCTTGTTTTTAGACACAGCTTTTTTGCAGTGTACCAGAGAAGATTCCAGTAAAATACTACAGAGTGATATTCTTCCCACATGTGTAAAAACACTTTTTACACTGCAAAAAAGGTCTAAGGACTATATAAAATGTATAAAAATATCAATGAGTGTTTCCCAAACCACAAGATGACGTCCTCAAATCTCTTGTTTTGTCCACAAACCAAAAAGATATTCAGTTTATTGTCATAAAGGAACAAAGAAACCAGAAATATTCACATTTAAGAAGCTGAAATCAGAGAATTTGGACTTACTGTCTTTTAAAAAAACTGTTCTAATTTAATAATCGATTATTGTTCGATTAACCGAATAATTGTTGCAGCTCTACTTAAATCGGTTTTATATGGGTTAATAAACTCAACAAATCCTTTCGAGTATGCTTCAAATAACACAGATTCTTCCATACAATTGCATGAATTTAGTTTATATATTGTTCTCCATAAGGACTATATGTTTGAAATGTTCCACAGGAATTATCAAGTGTATTCGTGCAGCCAGCTTTAGTGACAGGCCGTCTACAAACTTCCATGTGGACTCACTGGACTTTGACTAATTCTAACGACATTTGGCTTTGAATATATGAGTCATGCCATCAAAGGTCTTTGTGTCACAGGCATCAGATCAATGTGTTCTCGGTCTGGAGGCTGCAGGATGACTAATGTGTGGTTGGAGAAGCCGTCTGTGTCTCCCGGTGGCTGACCTCAGGAGATACACTCAGACTAGTGAAGCAGCGCTGCTCTCATGTCATGTGTGCATAAGTTTTAGGTCATTTTTCTTGTTTTAGGAGTTAATTTCTTATTTTAAGTGTTCAACATGCCTTTTTCTAGTAATCTTAATAATCTTAATTTAAGAAATCTTGTAAAGGTATGATCTGTCCATGCAGCAAGATCATTTCCCTCAGATTTACTGTTTTTATCTTGTTTTTAGACTAAACACCTTTTTTTTGCAGTGTGTGCTTCCAGTTTGTGCCTGACAATGACATAATCTCAGATAATTTGAAACAATTGTGTTAGACACAGTGTTCACCAAAAGTGTAAATATTTTGCTCTTCACAAATATTTAAAATGTAATGCTTTGTAGCATTTGCAACCATGCCTTTAGACAACCTGGTCTCACAGGAATCCGTGGAATAGTCACGGAATCACTCAAATTTCCGTGAAACTGACACGGATTTCGCTACAATGCAAGTTAATGACAGTCATATCCCGTGGCTATTCCAACATACAAAGTGATTATGTACATTCACTGAGTGAATATGTAGAAAATAAAACATATATTTCTCGCTAGAAATGTGATCAAAATCCATTTTTATGCAGAAACTGACCAAAAAATGACTGAAAAAACACTAAAATACTTTAAAAAGACACGAAATGGCCAAAAATTACACAAAATTACAAAAAAAGACACAAAATTACAAAAAAAGACTGAAAAACACTAAATTACTTTAAAAAAGACACAAAATGACAAAAAAGACACAAAATGACTGAAAAAACACTAAATTACTTTTAAAAAAGACACAAAATTACTAATAAAAAGACAGAAAAATGACTGAAAAAACACTAAATTACTTTAAAAAAACAAACACAAAATGACCAAAAAAAGACACAAAATTAAAAAAATTTGCAGAAACTATGTCAAAATTTTTTTTCACTAAAAATGAGAGAACTGTCCGCCATGTTTTTTGTTCTGACCGGGACCTTGAAAGTCACGTGACTTGGAACAAACCAATAGGAACAAATATCCATGGAATAGCCACGGGATATGACTGTCATTAACTTGCATGCACTCCGTGGCTATTCCACAGATTTTGAGTTAAGCGAATCCGTGGCTATTTCACGGATTCCTGTGAGACCAGGTTCAAATATTTTGCTCTTTACGAATATTTAAAATGTAATGCTGTGTAGCATTTGCACCCATGCCTTTAGATCATAGAGACCTCGGGGTTTAGAACCAAGTTAAGTCTCACGTCCCCATAGTTCTCTACCAGCCTGCACCACATGACCTTCCCATCTACTGACACAGCACCCGACTCTATTTACCTCTGTCTTCCTTCTGCTGTTTGTCTCTTCAGCACCTCCCTCTCTGCCTCCTTCGCTTTTCTTCACGCCTCACGTTTAGCTCTCCATAAATCACAGCAGGCGCAGCACCCAGACACATGCAGGCTGCTGCCAGGACCGCTGTGCTCGCACGTATTTTCAGTCGTGATTGCGAGCCACACTCCAGCCGACAGGGAGTTTATTGGCTCTCAGCGAACATTAACCCATAAGAACCTATGGTGACATGGGTGTAACAAACACTTTAGTGACTTCTCCTAAATGTGGCTGTGACTGGAAACAGAAATCTAAAAAAAAGTAGCTAATTTCAAAAAGCTTATTTTTTGTTACGAGGCTAAATTTGAACCCATTTAACAATTCTTTTGTTATTAAACTTTTTATTTGAAGAAAAAGAAAACAGCGCATACATGTTGCTCTACATCTTGTAAACATGTCAAGTCTTTTCATCAAAACATAAAAAGAAAGAAATGGTTTTAAAAATAATAATAATAATAATATAAATAAAATCAAAATCACATCCTTGCAAAAGCATTTAAACTCTATCACAATACTCTTACAAAGACATACTTATACCTAAATTGATAGGCAACTTGAAAATCAGAAAAAAATAAAATAAAGATAATGATGATCCATTTAACAATTCTAATCTGTAAATAGGGTGTCCTTTATTGCATTTAACCCTATTAGGGTTTGTTATTTATTTTTATGATTGATTTATTATTATTTTGTTACTTAAAAACAAATCTGAAAAATAATTTTTTGTTAAACAGCACTATTAATGTCACAATTTTAATATATGTTGTGGAGATCCAAAGAAAAAGGCAAATTTATTTATATTTAAATAAGAAATATCATAAAAATAAATACCATAAACACCCAATGTGACATATGTGTCACATCACAGATCTTTGACATTTAGGGGTAGGATTGGGGAAAAAACATCATAAATGTGCTCTATGTGGTCCACTTGGTCTGTGGTATATCCCCCATAATCTTTTTAAAAAAAAAAGGATACTCTGGGTTCTTATGGGTTAACACTTCCCCTGAATGAATCCAGGGGCCGATGAGCAGAATCACCAATCTGAATTAGTGAATCCAATCTCACGTCTTTTTATGAAAAAGTGTTGCCTAAAAACAAGATAAAAACAGTAAATCTGAGGGAAATGATCTTGCTGCATGGACAGATAATTTACCTTGACAAGATTTCTTAAATTAAGATGATTAAATCTAGAAATAAGCATGTTGAACGCTTAAAATAAGAAATGAACTCTTAAAACAAGATAAATGGTGGTCAGTGGTCAGGCAGGCCTGACGCTCAGACTAGTGCTGAGGTTCAAGAATACTGATGTCTTCAAAACAAATTATAGCTTCATCTAAAGAGAAGTGTAAGTGTTAAGGAAAATTATTTAGAAACTGTTATCTTTATTCTCAGACTTTTAATATATATTCTCAAGTTTCAATATATACTCTCACATTTTTATATTTTTTTTAATCATTTTTATATTCTCAGGTTTTTATATATATATTATCAGATTTTTAATATATATTTCTCAGGTTTCTATATGTATATCCTCAGATTTTTTATATATTTTCTCAGATTTTTAATATATATTCTCAGGTTTCTATATATATTTTCTCAGGTTTCAAGATATATTTTCAAGTTTCAATGTATATATATATATATTCTCAGGTTTTGAATCCATATATATATATATATATAATTTCCTGAACGGCATGCCATAATATGTGTGTGTGTGTGTGTGTGTGTGTGTGTGTGTTCACACTCTGTCCTCTTATCTGCTCTCTGTGTTGGAGGTCAACACACACAGTTGAAAGGTAATATTGGGCTGTAAAAATTAAATTGTCTTGACATTGCGGTGTTTCTCAGTGTTGCAGAAGGTTCCACGTATTAGGTAACACTTCCAACAGAAACTAGTGAAAGCATCAGCTTTCTGGGTCAGTCATGTGTCACATTGAACCAGAACCAGCACCACATTATGTTCCTGGTGTTCTACTGCAGGGAGAATGGTAGAAAGACAGGGAGAGAATACAAAATACAAACTAAACCTTGCAAATATAGACGAACTGCAGGACAACTGCCCAGACTGGCTTTCAGCACTCCTCCTGTGATGTCGTCAAAAGAAAAACAAGAAGCTTTTTTTCCTGCTGTTGCTTTAACCCTCTGGAGTCACCGATCACGCCAACATTATCAAATCATATGACTTATTCATGATGTCATGGTGTAAAAACGAAGCAGTTTGTTTCCCTGCCATCAACTTCCCTCTAAAATACTGGCTTAAAACTCCAGGCCAGTTTTTGTTTGATGATGATAGGACGAGTAAAACTGGAGATATGGTCGAATATATATAGAATAAAAATATAGAACTAGATGTTCTCCTTATTTTACCTCTTATATGCAACTTGTGTCCACATTTGCAACATTTTGTTGTGTTTCTTTGGGTTCTAAATGTTGATCCAGTAAGTCAAAGTGTAAAAATAATGATCAGGTCATAAAGGTGAGGGTGTGCAGATAAAAAAAGATACCAACATGACGTGGTAAACATTGTTTTATGTGTTATATACAGGCAGAATGAAAAGGATTCAAAAACGGACAAAATAGCTCCAGACTCCAGAGGGTTAAATGTGTACTTCTCCATTAAATTTGGGTTTTTAAATCACATGAAATCATTTACTTTTCAAATTATTTTTTCTTCAAATATGAACTTAGATCCTAATAGCTGCTATTTGTTCTTGTTTGTCCAGAAGAAAACTTGGTGTAAGTGTGGTTGAACCTGGTCTTAACTCAAAATCCGTGGAATAGCCACGGAATCACTCAAATTTCCATGAAACTGACACGGATTTCGCTACAATGCAAGTTAATGACAGTCATATCTCGTGGCTATTCCATGGATATTTGTTCCTATTGGTTTGTTCCAAGTCACGTGACTTTCAAGAACAAAAAACATGGCGGACAGTTCTCTCATTTTTAGTGAAAAAAAATCATTATTTTGACTTAGTTTCTGCATAAAAATGGATTTTGATCACATTTCTAGTGAGAAATATATGTTTTATTTTCTAAATCTTCACTCAGTGAATGTACATAATCACTTTGTATGTTGGAATAGCCACGGGATATGACTGTCATTAACTTGCATTGTAGCGAAATCCGTGTCAGTTTCACGGAAATTTGAGTGATTCCGTGGCTATTCCACGGATTCCTGTGAGACCAGATTGTTGTGGTTACTGGTAGAAAATGATCTCTGCATATAAAGTGATACGTGCAGTTCCCAGTGTCTCCTGAACAGCAGGAGGAAAGCTGTGTAAGCCTTGCTCCATTGTTTCTCTCAGCCTCTTTCTTTTCTTCGGTACACTGAATCACACAGCCGCCAGGCTGGCAAACACGACTGTGCTGTGCAGAGTTTACTGACAACACATTGCAGGATTTCAGGGTATTCATTGAGATATTCAGACTCAGAACTTTGAAATAAATGTGCGTCAGACTGATCAACGTGATGCTGTGTTCGCATTTGGAAACCGGTCAGGAATCAGGCCAACCTTGTTGTTTTGTGTCCTGTGTTCTATATTTCTGCTCTCTTGCTTAATATTAACCTGAAATACAACATGGAACTCATTACTTTCAGTACAGCCAGTTCAACCAGGTTATTTCTGTTATTTATTAGCTGACAGAGTTGGTTCAGGAGAATAAAAAGAAGCGTCATAGTTAATAGAAACGGGATGTGAAGAAGGAAGATGCCAGAATAGATCTGCATTTCAAACGGAGATTGTGTCTCATTAATTTTGCTTCATTGTAATGCTGCTTTATGAGCAGTCTGGACTCTGGTTGTGTGCTAATACACCGGGAGGATTGATTAAAGGTTAAAAAGGTTGATTAAGGCACATTTTTTTTATTTAATGTCTCCGTTTTTTAAGGAACATTGGAGAAAATGAGTTGTCTTTATGTGTGGCTGAAGCACTTAGTGAGGGTCCAGACTGCGTCCCTGTCCGTTTATGACAAATCTTTATAGAACAGCACCAAAACCATCCGATAGGAGAGCTTACGAGCACTTTAGAACTACCATTGGCTTTAATATTTCAGCAATGTTTGAGTCACTTTTGAAAGGAAGTGCACAGCATAACAGTTTTCAGGCATTAATAGATTCCACTTCAGTGAAAATGTGATTTCATGGCCTCTTTCCCACAAGAGTGTGTCCTCATCACTGCAAAGATTAGCTCCAGCCACGGTCCAGTGTTGCTATTAGCTATAAAACATCTGGGACCCCTCTTAAAAAAACTAAACCTCTCAATCACTGAAGGCACCACTGAGGCTCTGAAGACCAAATATGACACCATTTTTAAAAACACAGTACCGATAGATGATATAAAGTATCCTGAATTATGTGATGGCATGTTGGCTTTATTACAAGGAAGGAGAAACCTAAAAGAAGGAGAAACCTAAAAAATGGGTAGAGGGTTGCCTAAGGTCTATTGAACCTATGAGGTGGCCTCATCAGCCCAGTTTGCCCAAGTCACCATACACTTGAAAGGGACACGGTTAAATTAAATGGACTTTATTTTTTATTTTATTTTACCTTTATTTAACCAGGAAATATCCCATTGAGATTAAGAACCTCTTGTTCAAGGGAGCCCTGGCCAAGAGGCAGCAAACACAAAATACAGTTACATATTTACAGAAGACACAGACCTTAAACGCGTCATGAGAAACAAGTGCATATTGTGGAATTGGCCTCAATAACTCTCAGTTTGGATTTAAAAGTGCTCAAATATAATTCACAATGGTGAGTGGACATCTTACAGTTAGTAATGAAGCTCAAAGAAGCTGATAAACAGTATCAATCATTCTAAGACATTGAGCAGCAGCATTCATGTACAAAAGATCTACGTAAACCAACACAGATAAAAATGTTGCAGTGACAAAACGATTTTTTACATTAAAAGAAAAACACAACTTATTTCAAAAATAAAAACCCAATTTTAGCCTCAGCTTCTTCACAAGATTTTCTATATGTGGCTTGAAGAGGAGTGAGTCATCAGTTAAGACTCCTCAGTATTTATACATATGAACCACCTCTATTTTGCTGCCCTCAAGAGTGGACACTGGGGGAACCATTTGAGGCAATTTTTTACTGTTAGAAAACAACATAAGTTTGTTTTATCAGCATTGAGAACCAGTTTCAAATGAATTAATGAGTGTTGCACAGCTACAAAAGCATTCTGCAAAGATTCAACAGCCTGAACAAGAGTTTATCCACAGCAGTAAATAACTGTGTCGTCAGCATAGAAATGCACATTTGCATCGGACACATTTAGACCCAAGTCATTGATATAACTGATAGATAAGAGGGCACTTTAGGGACTTTGGAAAGACTATTCCAAATGCTTAAATTGAGCTTGATTTAGCTATCTTTACATCACTTTTAATGTGTGTTTTGGGTCATCGTCTGCTATGTGCGCACAAATGTGTCCAATCTTTAACTGTCCAGCTGTCGTATTATCTTCAAAGAGTTCTGAGGTTACTTTGCTTCTCCATTATTTAATTCTAGATATTCTTTAAATTCCTTATGAATATATTGTTTAGACAAAGGGTTATTTAATGAGCTAGTGTTAAGGCTCCATGTCGTGTTTTTTATTTCAGTATGGGAAGTGATTTCTAAAAGCTACAGAGAGATTTGTTATGACCATCAACTGCTTAAAGGCAATAAAGCTTTTACTTTAATAAAAGCTAATTTCAGTCCCTGCCCTGTGTGAACCAGAGGCTGCTCCTCCATCAGTGACGCTCCTGCTTTGTGTTTCTTAGATGAGATACTTTACATATGTTTTTTCCTTCCAGCGCGTATTGATGAAGCCACTTACAGCCTCTTGGGAGATATGGGTAATTGCCTGACTCATGGCCTTTGTTGTCAGTGGAGTGTAGCGGAGCAAGTGTCTCTTAATGAAGTCATCAGCCTCCGACCAGCCAACCCTTCCAGTGTGTGTTGTGAAGGGGAGAGGCAGTGATGGGGTGAATAGTTGGGTCAATTAACTAGTATCACGATTTTTTAATGCCTGAATTGATATAGTTCAAATTTACTTGCTTTATTTCAGTCAATGCGGCCCGATAGGAAAGTTGTGGTGGTCTATGAGTCACATGGCTTTATATCTTTTTAAAGCAACACAAAGCCAAAGTGAGAGAGTGGAGAGTGGTGAACAGTCCAGGGACACAGATCTGAAGCCGCCCACTGTCTGGGCTGGTGGCCATTCGGTTGTACATTTTATATCCCAGTTTTTCTATGCAGTATATGTATGATGCTGCTGAAATAAGTCATAAAGACTGACTGATGAAACTGAAAAACGCAGTCTAGTAGTGTATGATACAACTTGTTCTCATGGTCTAGGGTTGAAAAAGTACACAAAAAAAGAATAAATCCTGATATGAACTGGCAATATTTAAAACCAGATATTGGATCGTCAGGATAAACATCACTATAAAGTATGTTTTATGGTAATCTATTTATAAAAGCAAGAAGCATCTGTGTGTGTGTGTGTGTGTCTAGGGCATATCTCACTGACCTCAGATTTCGTATGTGGCTTGTGCATGGCACGAAGGTGTGCGTCCTCGATTTTGAAGATTTTTGAATTAATTTTTCAAAATATCATCTATATTTACTTAGGACGTGTTTGTCATTGCACTGTTTCCGATCAGACGCCTTTTAGGGGAGCTCCGCCCCTTTAAGTGGAGCTCCGCCCCCTTTAGAGGAGCTCCGCCCCATTGTGTGATAGGCCTACACCTGGTCAGTAACACAATTCACTCTGGATTTCCACCCTGACTCATCTGATCTGTAAGTCTATTTAGCCTACCTATCTTTAGGAGTTTTAAAGTGCGCTACAAGGTTCGATTTTCCAATAATATTCAAATAGTTTCCAGCGAATATCAATGTTCAATGTGTATGTGCTGGATGGTGTGGTGCTTTATGAAAAGTAAGTGTTTTATGGAGTTGCAGACGTTGTAGTGGTCTGCATGTAATGTACGAATACATGCTTCCTACGGGCACTGCACTAGTCCAACAAATATAAAGTCTATATGAAATAGCCATATGGTAAAACATATGTTTGTATACTTCATGCTCCAGCTTTGCTCCCACCTGCAAGAATCATAATGTAAAGTGCCATTTAAATGACCCAAACATCACCATAATGCCATTCCGGATGCTGGTTTTTGTGATATATGAAGAATATTGAAAAATATATACAATAGACGTTTTTTATATAATGTATATTGCTCAACCCCATGCTTGCTATTAGACAATGTAATTGCATATTCTCAATGGATGATTTTATCACAATCTGATTCCTTTGAATGGTGATTAATAATCCTATTCCTGGTATCTTACACAAAGCAGCACTCATTGCTAGTTTCAGAAGGATAGAGTTACCATTTTCATGCCCAGCGCCCTGCTGTGTAACTATTAAATGTACTTGCACCCATCAAAGTGCCCATGGCCGTGTTGGTCTAAAGCTAAAGTCAATTTCCTCCTATTGATGTGCTCCGCAGCTTCATTCGGTCAGGAAGGCGACCCCATTGAGACGGATGCAGTGCATGTTTACGCACAAGGAACACCAATTTCATTGATTATTTCAGGAGATTAAAGTTTAGTTCTGTTTCCTTTTCTTAATTTTGCTGCTTAAACTTCCCATCGTTTCCACTGCAGTCACATTACGGCGCGCATGGGAACATTTACAAATCACTGGCAGCAGTCTCTGTAATAATAAAACCACTCATACATCAAACAATGCATAATTTAAAAAGCAACACAGCCTACACAGATTCATTACGGGGGAGTGGAATGTTCACGTGGGTGTGTTTCTCTAAATTAGAGAAAGCATTTTATTTGCATGGCTGGCAAGTGGATGAATTAAAAGTGTGTGTGGATTCAGATTAGTCAGAGCTGATCTGCACATCACACACAGGAACTTGGTTTAATTCATGTTATGCCCAAAACACACTTGTGAATAATTAAGAGACTAAAGCCTGATTTCCACCGGGCGCGTTACAGCCGCCGTTGCAAATCGCTGCCACTCTAATCAATGAGAGCATTTCCACCGGGCGCGCTGCGGAACGTTACAGCAGCGTCTCTCCGTGAGCATTAGGGAGGACTTCTATTTCTCCGCGAGCTGCTGCCAAACCGCGTAAATCTAAACAGAGCAGATCGCACCAGACAGGAAGTCCAAGTCAGAATCAACGTAATACACTGCCGCCCCCTTTCAAAATAAAACACAATACGCAGTTCATGCAGCCTACAACTACTTCACATCAACATTACGTTATGACCGGGGCACCAGATCAGCAATCAATCAATCAATCAATCAATCAAAGGGTCTCAGAGGGTTGGAGACAAAATGTTCAAATAAACTGTCATTAAGTGAAAATACAGTGAAAGGGTCAAAGTTATGAGACCAAATCATACGATTCTTTATCTTCTATTTTCGAATGACTATAGAAATTCATTTTAATGAACTTCAACACTTGTGTTAATAAATATTAACCCAACGCATGCACCAATTCGCAATACAAACTAGTTTCACAGATTTGTCTTTCCCTCTTTACATTTACTTTTTGTAAAGTCCAGAGAGTCATTTTTCTTTAATCACAGATAACTGTGTTGCATTTAGTGATTGCCTGTTAATGGTAGAAGCAGGTAGGTGAGCAGTAAGACGGTCCACATTTGATGTGACTAATGATGGTCTGAATCACTGATCACCTCCCAGTGAGCGGATGGAAGCTGGAGGGCACAGCGGGGTCGAAACAAACCTCCTCCATCAGCTGGAGCTGGTTCAGCCTGTCGCAGTGAAACATACAGCCACAGACTATATGATGATATATTGATACATTTAGGAGGATTTTATCAGCCTAGCAGTGACATTGACCTATGGGAAAATTGATGTTTCTGCCTGTGGCTGCAAAAAACAGTCCAAAAAACATAGTATTGGTTTTGTTTTCACAGTTTGGTAATGTATTCACTGCAGACTGTTTTGTGCCTTCCTTGGGCATTTTTGTACATTTTTCTCTTCTTCTTTTTTTCATTTGTTAATCATTTTGGCTGTGTTACAGCTTTGGCATGCATTTTTGCAGGAACTTTTCTATTTAGTGAAATTTTTGAAATCCATTGTCATTAACCCTTACATGTCTTTTATACTCCATTGGTGCATTTACTACCCTCGTGGTCAAAAACGTCCACGCACACAACAACTGCTATAAAATCACCATACATCAATATTTTTTTCTGATTTTTTTTCATAAATCTCTTAAACAACTTCAGACTTGTTCAAAACTACCAAACATTAAAACATTTTCAGAATTTTAACCCTTTATATGCCAGTTTATATATTAGAATTTTTCGAAAATGTCACAAAAGATGAATTTTTTTCCATAAAATAAATAGTAGGGAGCTGGGGTTTTGGTGGTGATTAGAGTCTTAGATATGTCAAAGATTAGCAACAAAATTGATTTGATTGCATTAGTATTTTTTATGTAGTGCCAAATACTCCCTCTGGTGACCCTCGTGGCCAAAAAAGGCCAGGCACACTATTGTGCTATTAAATCACCGTACATCAATTTTTTAAAATGTTTTTTTTTCATAAATCTCTTAATACAAATATAGTTTGAAGCCTTAGAGATAGGCTGAGGAGCTCAGACATCTGGAGGGAGCTCGGAGTAGAAGAGCCGCTGCTCCTTCACGTTGAAAGGAGCCAGTTGAGGTGGTTTGGGTCACTTTGTCCCCCGGATCAAATCCACTAATTGCAGCGCACTGCAAAAACCAACTGACAAAAAATAAGAAATAAATAACTAGAATTACGCAAATACATGCTTGAAACAAGTAAAAGTATCTGCCAGTGCAATAAGTAAAGTTTTCTGTGTAAGAATTATTTAAATAAGTAAAAATATCTAAGCTGAAAAAACCAAAGATGTCTTGAAATAAATAAAAATATACTTATTTTGAGCAATTCTGGCTTGAATAGCCCAACTGTAGTAAGATTAAAATGAGCCAGCATGCTTGAAACGAACATGTTTTGATGGTTTCAAAAGCTTTTGAAATAACATTAAAACTACATGCAACTAAAACTCTCAATTCGAACCAATATTTTAGGTAAAAACTCACCATATTCAACAGTTGAATAGCTTAAAAAGCATGAAAAAGCTCACAATGTCAATCATAAAAACAAGTCTTTAAACAATAACATAATTAAATAAGAACGTAATAATACTAATAATTACTTAAGCACATAAAGCTATGGTCAGTAGGTAAATTATACTCAAAACAATATAATTAAGATACTACACTGCAAAAAGCCAACTTGTATTTTTTGGCCTAAACTAAAAAAAAAAACTAAAAAAAGAAATATAAATTATTGACATTTAGGGCAATAATGTAAGTTAGCACAACAAAGGAAGCCAGTTGTCTGCTCAAAAACAAGTTGGTGAGTTGTTGTTACTTATATCTTTAAGTTGGGGTTCACAACAAGGGACAATAGTTCTGATAACTCTTATTTCTTTGTTGGGAAATGCGGGAAATCTGTGAAATTCGGTCATTAGCGAAAGCTAGCGGCTAACTGATGTTAGCGGCTAACTGATGCTAGCGGCTAACTGATGCTAGCAGCGCTGCTTGTTACAGCTACAAGAGTAGCTATGAGCGTATCAATGCTAATTCAACATTGTGGTCGCAACATTAGCTGACATTTCATAGCAGCGTTACAATCGTGCCAATTCAGCACATTGCAGAAGTTAGCAGAAGTAAGGATTAAAAGTTATTACAATGTAAAAATATAAGTTAGTTGACAAAAATCTGAATTCAGAGTTGAGCAAACTCAAAAACAAAACTTCAAATATTTAGTTTAATTGTCCAACTTAAAATTTTATCGAAGTTTGTTGCCTTGAAATTTTGAGTTCACCCAACTTTTCTTTTTTTGCAGTGTATTGCTAGATATAAGAATAAAATACTTGGTAAGCTTCATGTTTTTGCATTGGAACGAACTAAGTTTGAACTGAATGCTTGAACCAGGCCTTAACGTTAAACAAGTCACAGGAGTAGGACTTTAAATATAAAAAGCCTTGCAGCCACTTATGTACTCATGTTGCAATTAGCTACCAATGTACAAAGGAACACACAGACTTGATGCAGAGTACTCGACATGTATTGTACGGATGAACGCCGAGACAAAGAGAACAGTGGACACATGGGCAAAAGCAGAAGCACTTTATCAAAGCAGCAGAGGACGCTTTTATTCTTTATTCCGTCCTCGTGAGGCTCTTGTGTTTGTGCAATTAGAGCCGATGTGTCCCCCGGCGTCTATACCCTGCTCCATCCCTGTGTGCCATCCTACTCCTTCACACAGCAAAGATGGAAGGAGGAGCAGCCTGACACATGACGAGCATTATGCCATCTAGTTTCTGGATCATATGTCTAAACTCCTTATTTAAACCTCGTTCCTTACTTATTATGCCTCTCTTGTTCACCCCTTTTCACACTCCCTCCTTATATTCTATTTCGGTCTTATAAACACATCTCCCTCATGTCACCGTGCTCCTTCTCCTCCCCCCTCCTCCTCCTCATGTCACATGGCTGAAAACATGCAGTAGTAGAAAACTCAGCTGTGCCGGGGCACATGATGAGTATGAGGCACAGTTGGACGGAGCTCAGCAGAATCCAACTGTCATGTATAATTCATGTGTTAAAACCTTTCTATGTTTTGTGTCTTCTAAATAATTGGCTTAAATACTGAGGCAACGGCCACGATAAAGCTTATCAGATGGCCCAGGGAGCATGTGGAGCCTTCGTTGTGTCTGTGGAGAGCCGGAGGGAGAGGCCCCGTTTACACGGGTAAAAAACACAAAATATTTTATGGGCATTGCCTTTCGTTTAGACCAGCTGTTATCAACCTTGGGGTCCCGACCCCAATTGGGGTCGCAATTGGGATGATTTCTGGGGGTCTCCAAATCATTTTGGAAGTCAGCTCTGTCTCCATTGTGTTAAAGTGTTCGTGTGTTAATGTCTTTTAGTCTTTTTGGTCATTTTGTGTCTCTTTTTGATAATTTTGTGTCTTTTTTGATAATTTTGTGTCTTTTTTGGTCATTTTGTTTCCTTTTTTGGTAATTTTGTGTATTTTTTTGGTAATTTTGTGTATTTTTTGGTCAATTTGTGGGTTTTTTGGGTAATTTTGTGTCTTTCTTTGGTCATTTTGTTTCTTTTTTGGTCAAGTTGTGTCTTTTTTTGGTCATTTTGTTATGTTTTTGGTAATTTTGTGTCTTTTTTGCTTATTTTGTGTCTTTTTTTTGATCATTTTGTTTCTTTTTTGGGTCATTTTGTGTATTTTTTTGGTAATTTTGTGTATTTTTTGGTCAATTTGTGGGGGGGTTTGGTAATTTTGTGTCTTTTTTTGGTTATTTTGTTTCTTTTTTTGGTCATTTTGTATTTTTTTTGGTCATTTTGTGTCTTTTTTGGTAATTTTGTGTCTTTTTTTGATCATTCTGTGGCCAATTTGTGTCTTTTTTGGTCATTTTGTTTCTTTTTTGGGTGATCTGAACTGTGCGCGTGAGATTCTGTTCAGTGAGCGGGGGTCGCGGACAACATGCATGTTAAATTGGGGGTCGCGTTTCAATAAGGTTGAGAACTACTGGTTTAGACGGTGACAGCGTTTTTGGGGCTTAAAAACGCAAAAATCTGAAACCACCCTCCAGAGTGGAATTCTTGAATCCGCTCCGCCGTAGCTTGTCCGTCTACTAGGGTTGTCACGATACTAAAATTTTCAAGTCGATACCGATACCACAAGGATAAAAACAAAGACCCCAAAAGAAAACTGCTTCATATTTTCGTTGTTGTTCAAACACAGACGGTAGAAAATTTCTGAGGTAATAAATCAAGTGAGAAGTTTTTTCTCCACACTGTAAACCCAACTTGTTGTTTAAACTTAAATATTTAAGTGTCAAGGCAACAAAGACAATGGAGTTTACTCAAATGAATCTCACTATTTGACTCAATATTTTAGGTTAAAATGACTTTTTGCACGAATCTTTGTTGTATTGAAAAGGAAAAATTAGTTATATTAACAAACAAGCAACATTGGGTTTTACAGTGCACACAAGTTAGGTTGAAATTAAGCTTTAGTATAATTTAATGGTAAAGTTTAGATTAAAAAGTGAATATCAACATTCAAACCAACATCTAACAACCTTCAACAGTGTGAACATGAAGAGTAACTTGAGGTGCAGCTCAGCACTGTGTCCAGGATGTTCTAGTCATAAATCTGTAATAAAAATGTGTTTATTTATCAATTAATCAAGTATTTCATATTGTAAAAGTGTATAAGGGATAACAACATTGTGACTTAAATATATATAGAGTCCCGTCTCATGCTCTGTTATGTCATAAATTGTATGTTTCACACATTTGGTGCTAAATGTTGAAGAGCAGCTGAAGAGGATTAACAGAAGTGTTTACACTGTACACTTTATGAGGATGAGTTGAACTATGTCACCAAATATTTAGCAAAGACACAGACCTACTTACAGATAATTACCACTGAACACACAAGGTTGTTTGTTTTGTTTTGTATGAATGGGAAGAACAAATAGTGACAACACCTGACACATTACATGCCTTCACTTAAGTTATTATTTTCAATTTAAACCATTTACAAAATGTTTAACTTCAACTTCATACTTTTACAAAATGAATGACTGAGCAGGCTGCTAATAACCCCATAAAATTAATAAAAATTAAGTTTTTCAGTAACACTTTAGATTAGGGAACACATTCAACATTAATTAGTTGCTTATTCGCATGCAAATTAGTTACATATTGGCTGTTAATTAGTCATTATTAAGTAGTTATTAATGCCTTATTCTGCATGGCCTTATTATACAACCAGTAAGACATTAACTAAGAGTTTTCCCTCAATAACCTCAGAATTATTGCTGATTAATAGTAAGGAAGGAATGTCTTACTGGTTGTATAATAAGGCCATGCAGAATAAGGCATTAATAACTACTGAATAATGACTCATTAAGAGCCAATATGTTATTTATTTGAATGCTAATAAGCAACTAATTAACGTTGAATATGTGTTCCCTAATCTAAAGTGTTACCAGTTTTCCTTATGTCTCACGTAGAGTTTAGTCAAGTGTTAAGCACAGTTTCAGATTGCAAACTCAATGACCCTTTTTCCAGGAGCTCCTATATGTTCAGAGTGTGTTTGGGATTCTGCTTTGCTTTGTCCTCTGATGTGTCTGCCATGTTGTTCCTCTCAGCATATGGAATATGTATTGAAAGTCAACCAAAGAGATCAGAGATGAAAATTGCATTTTCTCGTGCCCTCCTCCTCCTCCTCCTCCTCCTCCTCCTCCTCCTCCTCCTCCTCCTCCTGCTCCACTCCCATCATCCAGGCAGGGCGGGGTGTTTTCACAGGGAGCGCCGCCACTGCACGTGCAGCCTAATATTTAATTACCTGGAGTGTCGTAGCAGGCGAGCACATAGGCAACAGCAACAACACAGCAATTCCATTTCACCACAGTCCCTTGAGATTGAGCCCGGTGTGCATGTAAAACAAGTATGTGTGTGTGTGTGTGTGTGTGTGTGTGTGTTTTCTGCATACTGCTCTACATGCACTCCGTGTGGGAGTCTGTCTGTGTGTCTGAGTACGTACAGATGGCAGGAAGGCCAGGTCGAAGTGAGTAGGAGGAGAGTGATTATAGGCTTTACTCTTTTGCTGTATAAGTGTGTGTGTGTGTGTGTGTGTGTGTGTGTGTGTGGCCTATATTTTTCATGACATGTGTATCATAATTATGTGGGTGTTTCAGCTGAAGAAATCTGAAATCTGCATCTAACTATAACACAAGATACACACTAGTTCAACAGCTGATTTGACTCGTCTTGTGCCAGTGATACTGAACAATCAAGAGTCTGGATGTTATTAATGACAGAGAGATTGAACTGAAATTTGACAAAAAATAACGTTTTGGAGCCTTTATACCAAGATTTTCTGTAATAACAATAGACAATTGTATAGCCAACTATTGTTAATCGCGCATCAACCACAGACTGGTCTCCTCTCAAAAACGTTAACATAACATAACATAACATAACATGCTCCGCCACCATCTTACGGACGTAGTAATGATCAACGTATGGTGGATGTCATACTCGGGACTCTTGTCCTGTGTGAAAACAAAAGAAAAATATTTGGAGATCTTGTTGGTTAACAGCAAGGCAGGCATCCTGGAGAGTTCAAGGTCAGATATATGTTCCAGTGGGGCTGCACGATTATGGCCAAAATGATAATCACAATTATTTTGATCAATATTGTAATCATGATTATTCATCATGTTAGAGAAAACATCTGTTTTTTTATTGCACTACTTTTAAACAAACAATAGGAACAGTTTTTAGTGTCCGGTGCTTATTGTAAACAAACAGACATTGCTGAGTGAACACCTCCTGCAGCAGCAGCAGCACATACACACTGTACTGCTACAGAGCTAACTGTTAGCCTGTTAACACATACACACTGTACTGCTACAGAGCTAACTGTTAGCCTGTTAGCAATTTGCAGACTGGACGCTAAGGGGTTAACATCCCCTCCGGCTCTGCAGCTGGGAGAGACTGCTGCAGGAGGACTGAGCTGCTTCGACTCGTTCTTACTGGGGATTTCTACCGACCGCGGAATGGCCGTGTGTTCTCGGCTGGCTCGCTACGCTGCCGTTAAGCGCCTGGTGGGAATTGACGCCGGGCAGAGGACGGAGCAAAACCACGACGCAGCCATTCCCTGCCCGGTGGAAATCCCCAGTTCTTAACGAGCCACCAGCCCCCGACGAGTAGATTAAGAAAGAGTCTCCAATAACACCAGAAAAAGTGAAAAAGAAAAAGATCTGTCGCCAGCCGCATTTTTGAAAAATAGTCACTAAGGGGGTCTGAAAAGTTGCTGAATATAGCAACAAAGTTGCTAAGTTAGCAACACTGCTTCACCAGCTTTTACAAATGGCGTGTGTTGTTGACGTGTACTGAGTGAGTACTACGTCACATCCTGCTTAGCGTTCTATCCAATCAGCAACCAGGATTTATTCAGGGGAGAAAAAACGGCCCCGCCCCCTGGTGGTTGGTGGACTACTGGTGTAGAAAGTGTTGATTAGATAGATAGATAGATAGATAGATAGATAGATGGATAGATAGATAGATAGATAGAGAAACGCATTTTAAAATGGAAATATCGCCAACGATCAGGTTAATTTAATCGTGTCGGCCAAAATCGTGATCACGATTAAAATTCGATTAATTGTGCAGCCCAGGTTCCATTACTGGTAACAGCTGTGGACTTTTACCAGTCATGCAGCCATGATGTTGCATGTATTGTTTTGAACACATGCAGCCTTGTCCCCAAGTCTCACAGTAGCAGTACTGGGGAGCGTTAGAGTCCTCTCAATATGTTTTACTGGAGACCGTCTGCCGCATAGATGCTCTGCACAGCATGTCAGACCGTCACTCATCCCTCCAGTATGTGTGCTCTGATGAAATGTTTACATGGCTGCATACATTTCATGGTTTTATGGACGGAACATGCAGTGCCTCAGTCCCCCATGGGGCCTATCAGCTGTGTAGGGGAGGCGAGCTGTAGCGTTTCAAGCTGTTGCCCTGTGCTCCAGTCACTATATAACATGCTGTTACACAGAATGGATCGAGGACACTCTTACAGACGACTGTGGTGATGTAAACCACTTGACTGGTAGCATGTAATGACCGTCAGCCATGAAGAGGCTGGGACAGACTGTTTATGTGGAGTGTGAAGAGTCGGCTCAGGGTTAACTGCTGCTCTTGTTCTGTCTCTACAGAGCAGCCAGAGCGTTCGGAGAATACCTGTCCAATACCAACCCAGAGAACCGCAACGGAGCAGGTGGGTGAAACATTAAAGTTGTTTTCTAGTACCCAACAGCAACACACACACACACACACTGAGGCAAGTCCCAGTGAAAGCCATAATGTTACAGCTGTCAGTGTCCTGTAAAATCCGCCTCAGAACCAGCAGAAATCATTTTTTTAAACTGCAAAATTCACAGTGAAATCTGTTGATTTCAGATTTTTGATTAGGTCATCAGCTCATTCTCTTGCTGAGGTGAAGGATATTTGTGCAAATCAAAGTTGAACTTTAGTAAATGTGAATTTGAGCAATTATCACTGAAACATATGCACTGTGGAGAAAGTGCCTGATAATTAGCCTTGTTTTGTGAAATAAAGCTGCTTATAGTCTGCTGTTCTGCACTGGAAAAAAAAGGAAATCAAAGTAAGTGGTTATTTTTTATTTGCTTCAAACCTTTTGTATTCCTATTTATACTGTTAAAGATGCATTTGGGCATGAAATATGTTAAGTTACTGCACTGTAAACAAATAGTCACAAAATAAACAAATGGACACAAAATTACCAAAAAAGACACAAAATGAACAAAAAAATGACACAAAATGAACAATAAAAGACACAAAAAGACAAAAACACGCCAAAAAAACCCCCAATGTGACCCTATGGAGAGGCTAGAGTGATAACACCATCAAAAAAAGACACAAACTGAACATAAAAAGATACAAAATGACCAAAAACATGAAATCTTAAAAGTGCAGTGTAAAAATGCACAAGATTACTTGCAATTAATGTTGGTCTGCTGTTGTTGCACTGAAAAAAAAAAGAAATCACAATAAGTGGTTATTTTTTATTTGCTTCAACCCTTTTGTATTCCTATTTATACTGTTATACATGCATTTGAGCCATAATGTCTCAGCTGTCAGTGTCCTGTAAAATCCGCCTCAGAACCAGCAGATATCAGTTTTTTAAACTGCAAAATTCACAGTGAAATTTGTTAATTTCAGATTTTTGATTAGGTAATCAGCTCATTCTCTTGCTGAGGTGAAGGATATTTGTATATAAATATATAACTTTGATATAAATCAAAGTTTAACTTTAGTTAACGTGAATTTGAGCAATTATCACTGAAACATATGCATTGTGGAGAAAGTGCCTGATAATTAGCTTTGCTTTGTAAAATAAAGCTTTCAGCTGTGGAACAAACAGGTCCCATACTTGTTTGTCCGCATGGAGCACGATAAAAACACTTCTGACAAGCCTGCAGCATTCCAGCTGCTTACTTTGTGAAAAGGAGCATCTCTCCTCCATGACCCTGCAGGACAAAGCCCCTCATGTACTGTAGCAGCTCATCCATTTCCAAATCTTTCATCATTCCTCTCACACAGCCTCCTCTCTGCTCTCCCTTCTCATCCTCCCAAAAGCTTTGCTGGCTCACAAATGTTTACCACTCTGCTGCCAAATCTACGAATCCCAAAGCGCAACAAACAGTCTGTTCATTTACATCAGGTACTTATCTGTATAAATTACAGACAACATGATTTATCTGCCACTTTGTGTGCTTTTCTGTCACATCTCCTCAGATCATCTATTATCTGACACCTTCCCCAGTCAGGACTGTGACTCCCCAGACGTCAGCCGCCTGCACAATAACAATCTGACACCACAGAGCCACTGCTCACCCATAGCTAAGCCCACCCAGCCCAGCCAATCCAACCCCAGTGCTTATCCACAGTCTCAGGCTCTCCAGACTCAAGCACCTTCGGGCCCCTCCAAACGCCGACTCTCCGCGGAGCGCAGCCTCTCCACAGAGGACCCGCCCGGCGCCAGGGGGCCAGAGGGGGGCGTGGTGGCGAAGCCGGCCAGGGTGTACACCATCACCAGGCAGGGAGGGATGACCCTGGGGGGGCGTGGCAGCGAGGAGAGCCTGGAGCTGGAGGTGCTGAAGGGCTCCAGGGAGCAGCCTCTGTCCCAGGCCCCGCCCTCTGCTAGCCATCACCCGTCCTGCACCAGCCAGCCGTCCGGCACGGCCGCTTGTGGTAGCCATCACCGTAGTAGTAGTAGCCATCACCGCAGCAGCAACCCAAACGGCCACCAACATCACGGGGGCCCGTCGGCGTCATCGCAGCCGCTGCAGAGCTCGGGCAGCGCTAGCAACATCCGGGACTGGGGGGTGAGGAGAGGGGGGTCGCGGGACGACTACACCCCAGACTGCGTGACCTGCATCCGGGCTCCGTGTCAGAGCCAGCGCTCCCTGGACCTGGAGACTTCACCGCAGGATGGAGGGAAGCCCCGCAAGAAGCTGGATCGGATGTACAGCGAGGAGCGAGCGCCGACCGATGACAGAGGTAAAGACTGCTGTGGGCTAAACGGGCTTAACCTTAAAAGGTTGAGAACTACTGCTCTAGCATATCGTATAGAGCAGTAGTTCTCAACCTTTTTGAGTCAGGACCCCCAATTTAACATGCATGTTGTCCGCGACCCCCGCTCACTGAACACAATCTCACACACACAGTTCAGATCATACAAACTCAGTTGATACAACGACCCAAAAAAGACACAAATTGACTACAAAATGACAAAAAAAGACATAAAAGGGTCAAAAAAAGACACAAAATGACCAAAAAAGACACAAAATGACCAAAAAAGACACAAATTGACTACAAAATGATCTAAAAAAGATACAAAATAACCAAAAAAGACACAAAATGACAAAAAAGGCACAAAATCACAGAAAAAGATACAAAATGACACAGTGGAGACAGAACTGACTTCATGATTTGGCGACCCCCAGAAATCATCTCACGATGGGCAACTGGAGGCCCAGGGGCCGTATACGGCCCATTCCCTCACTTGAGGTGGCCCTCAGTAGAACTCCAAATCTTAAAAGTGCAGTGTAAAAATGCACAAAATTACTTCTTGCAATGAATGTTGGTCTGCTGTTCTTGCACTGAAAAAAAAAAGAAATCACAGTAAGTGATTATTTTTTATTTGCTTCAAACCTTTTTGTATTCCTATTTATACTGTTAAACATGCATTTGAGCATGAAATATGTTACGTTACTGCACTGTAAACAAATAGTCACAAAATTAACAAATAGACACAAAATTAACAAAAAAGACACAAAATTAAAAAAAAAATGACACAAAAAGACGCCAAAAAATCCCCCCAATGTGACCCTATGGTGAGGCTAGAGTGATGACACCATCAAAAAAAGACACAAAATGAACATAAAAAGATTCTTTCTTTTCTTGTTCTTGCACTGAAAAAAAAAAGAAATCACAGTAAGTGCTTATTTTTTATTTGCTTCTAACCTTTTGTATTCCTATTTATACTGTTATACATGCATTTGAGCATGAAATATGTTAAGTTACTGCCCTGTAAACATATTTAAAATTAAACATATTTAAAATTACAGTTTCATCATATCTGGTTAAGTGCACGCTCCTATATGTGGCCCTGTGGTAGTGAACATGAAAAATTGTGGCCCCCTGCAGCATTTAAGTTGCCCATCGCTGTGCTAGAGGGAAAGGAAATGTTTACTTTTAAAAATGCTATATTTGAAGTAACAATAATGATGTAATACTTCACACTCTCCTGTCATCATGCATTCACTAGCTCCTTCTGCTCTTCTTGCTTTTGTTTGTGTGCTTGCAGAGGACAATCCTAATAGCTGGTTCCCCAAAGAGAATATGTTCAGCTTTCAGACAGCCACCACCACCATGCAGGCGTGAGTATGGCATGGAAATCCGCCTTCACTCCCACTCGGAGCATCACAGCATCGTACTGCACCTCCACCGCCGTGTTGGCAGGATGTGCCTCAGCCTTTTCCTTCCAACACTTACAGCTCAAATGTAGTGTTCTACTACAAAATCCTATTGAGCATTCACACATTTCTCACTTGTTGGTTTCACCAATATATGAAGGCAGTACTTGTTTTTTGTCCACTCCTGATTCACCTTTATGTTTGTCTCTGAGCTGTGGAAATCATTGGCTGCTGATAAAGAAAACACTATTTTAACCAAACTAACACTTCTATTTCATAAAGTATGTTGTAGCCTAATTTAATTCAAAATTTCAAACTAAACTTTTGCATTTGAATTTGAATAATGTGTAGCCGACACATCAGCCGACACTGTAGGAATCCAAAAACAAAAGTTTTTATAAAAATGGTATTTTTAATTGAAATAAGTTAGTTAATTGAACATTTTCTTTTTCTGTGTGTACCTTTCAGGAAATCCTTGTTATTATTGACACTGGTGGCTATAACATGAACTGCTTTACAATAAACTTTACAATAACCAACTAAGTAATGTTTATAGATGGTTTATAAACCAGTTATTAACCATTTACAAATTGCTATTCAAATTTAATATTTTAATGTTTTCAACCAATTTCTTAAAGGTATATGAATCATTTCAAAATCATTAACATACTTAATATGGTGTTAAAATGTTATGAGTTCAAATAAAACTATTGATAAACTATTAATTATAATTTATTGGTTTGTTAATGGTAAAGTAAACTTACATTAATAAACCATCTATTTGCCATTTATAAATGATTTAGTTAGTTAAACATTAATAAAATATGTATTTACCATTCTAAATGGCCTATATACAGTTTATAAATGATGATTAAACATTAATAAACTATCTGTTTACCATTTATAAATGATGGTTATTGTAAAGTTTTACTGCATCCTGATAGTTGCACACATGCTACACTGCAAAAAAAGAAAAGTTGGGTGAACTCAAAATTTCAAGGCAACAACTGGCACGATTGTAACGCTGCTATGAAATGTCAGCTAATGTTGTGACCACAATTTTGAGTTAGCATTGATACGCTAATGGCTACTCTTGTAGCTGTAACAAGCAGCGCCGCTAGCATCAGTTAGCCGCTAGCATCAGTTAGCCGCTAGCATCAGTTAGCCGCTAGCATCAGTTAGCCGTTAGCATCAGTTAGCCGCTAGCATCAGTTAGCCGCTAGCTTTCGCTAATGACCAAATTTCCCAACAAAGAAATAAGAGTTATCAGAACTATTGTCCCTTGTTGTGAACCCCAACTTAAAGATATAAGTAACAACAACTCACCAACTTGTTTTTGAGCAGACAACTGGCTTCCTTTGTTGTGCTAACTTACATTATTGCCCTAAATGTCAATAATTTATATTTCCAAGTTTTACCCACTTAAATCACTGTTTTAGGCCAAAAAATACAAGTTGGCTTTTTTGCAGTGTAGCGCTCTGGAGAGCATCCTGGGTTGTCAGCCCAAACATGACATACATGAGACTGAATATGGATTTATTTTAATCCACGACTGGTAATTTCTTTGCTATTAAATTATTATTCCAAAAAATGATCCCCTGTCAAATGCTGGTGTGACCAGGGTATTACTTTTGACATTAAGATGGGCCCATTTAAAGATCAGAACAAAACTTTTCAACTTCCATCAAGAATCTTCGAATTGAATTGACCATATTTAGAAAGAACATGTGTTCAGGACACACACACACACACACACACACACACCCTCCACTCTTGGTGACGAGTTAATTATCACCTATCACCCAGATCTAATAATTATGACCCTCAAAGAGACAAAGCTCACCCACCATGCTCCCTCTTCTCTCTCTCCATATGTCAGCGTGTCTCCTCTTCTTCTCCATCTGTTTCCATCTGCTCAAATCCCTATTAGGGTCAGACTGATATATGGACCTGACACTGGCCTTTGATTAAAATGACAGGCCAATCAGTGTCTGTCACCTCTAATGTGAGGGGTTTGTTGCAGTTTGCCATTTTAATCAAAGTGATCAAACTATTTGTCCATATGCAGTCCATAACCCTCTGAAAGCCATTTATCATGGAAATAATCTGTGAAAACAGACATTATAGTTAGAGTTTGAACTTCTGATGGTCCTTGAACAGATCATAGGTTATGAACTGTAACCAAAAACAAAGGTTGAAATTGTGATATTTCTGTCAAAATCAGTTTATTCTACACTACTCATTTAAAATGCTGCAAAAAAATGAACTGCTTGGAATAACTATCCTGTTAAAAACAATACTCCATTTCATTCCAATTTTTAAAACATTATTTAAAATAATTATTATTACTTATTTTATGATGTATGCAGGCGGCAACCTCTGGGTCTGAGCAGGGAGGCAAACCAGGAAGTGCCTTAAGCTGCATTCTACCGAAAATTCCAAAAGGGGGCGCTGACGGCGGCTGCAGAAGCATTTGAGTCCATTAATTTCAATACAAAATGAGAAAACTTCTCACTTGATTTATGACCTCAGAAAATGTTTTTAGGACAACACTATGGTCTCATTTGGCAGTAAAACATCTTCTTCAAGACAATTTGATGTTAGTTGTGTAGATAATGGCGCCATTTAGAAGAAAATAGAAGATAAAGAATCATATGATTTGGGGCGTGGCTACCTTTGATTGACAGCTGGCTAACAGGGCGTGATCAGAAGAGAAGAAAAGCTATGCGTATCCATGGCAACGTGCCGAAGTCAATGCTCCAAACGGGCAGTCCACAAACCAACAGGTGGACGTCACGGTCACTATGTCCACTATTAATATACAGTCTATACTGCCCTACAAAGTCTAACTGCAGTAACTACACAAAAGGTAAAACTGAGAAAAAACTGCTTTAAAGTTTTTTAACGTATTTTAACTGGCCAGCCAAATGTGTTATAGGTAGATAAGTGATATGACACTTATTTCTACATGTATTGATGATGTAATTTTTATGCTAAAAAATCATGATGATTTATTTGACCTTTGACCCCAAATACGTAGTTACTGCATTGCTGTAAAATGTTCTAATAGTAATGCAGAAACAGAGTGCAGTAACTATAATGTTGTTGTCTTCTTTCAGCTTTTATATTTAGTTTTCAGTGAATAAACATTTACAGATTTATTTTTTTATAAATTCTATTCAAAGATTTGTGTATTTTAGACTTAATATTATAAAGGAATGTTGTATTTTAGTCTTAATATAATTTTATCTCACTTTTTTACTTCATCAGTGTCTAGATAATAATTTCCCTTTCAAATAAACTTATAATTTATATTATTTTTATGTTTAAATTAGTATATATATCCAAAGCAGACTGTGGTAAGTGCAATTACTGCTTGATTTTGAGTTGGATTTTGTGGTTTTTATGTCATTATTTCTCTGAAATAAAGCAAAATTGAAATCTAAAACTTTGTCACAAGATAAAACAGACATCAAGGAGTTCATTTTTAGTTATAACTCAATTTTGACCAAAAATGTAGTTACTGCAGTTAGACTTTGTAGGGCAGTATGGATGTATGTCATCCAACCTGTAGCCATGACTGTGCAGGAACTATATATTGCAGTGAAAAACAAGGCCACAGTGAGTAAAATGTAAAAAAGAAACAGCCTGAAGCAGTTAATCTGATTTATTCTAATAAGACATTTTGGTCAGATTCAGTAGGTATGTAGGCATTCAGTAGGTATGTGCATCATTATTATCACCATCATCATCATCACCATCAATATCTCAACACTGTTTCTCACTTCTTTTCACCATTGACATCTTCAGTGTTTGTCCTGATAAACTGACATGATTCTGTCCTTGCTGGCTGGTATTTCGACTTCAACGTCTGGGCTTTTCCACTTGTGTTGAGTTGTTCTTGCTTGTGTGAGAAATTCAACATTAAGTAGTCTCTAATTTATGTGTGAGTGGGATATTTGACTGGCCCTGTTGCTAACATGTCTTTTACTTTGTTCTCTTTTCTTCCTCTCCTCTCTATGTGGCGGCTTTCCAAACCACGACTGTAGAATATCGTGAGTAACTCTTTCAACTGCCCCCACTGTTCTCTCTCGCTGCTCTTCCTTTTTCTCACTGTCAGTTAGGTAACATGTCTTGAACCCTTCTCCCATGTGGCTTGTGCTATTCAGTCTGCTGTGTCCTTCCCCGTGTCCACCTCAGTATCAGCTGGACTTGGTGTTTGAAGTCATAGATTGTATCAGACTATAGGAATGAAATGACAATACCAAATTCTCTGATTGCACAGTCATGTTCTCCATTCATGGGTTACACAAATACGTGACCAAGTGAAGGTATTTAAGTGTTGGTGCACTTCCTCTAAAAATCATCTCTACACTAACACAGTGATGAGTTGTTCCAGACTTAATGTGGCATGTGTCTGTACACCATGTTACTGTGGCACGGCGTGTGGGTTTTGTTTCTATGACAACGATATCTTGAAAACATAACAAGATTCTAAGCACTCTTTGAATGATGGACGAGCATCGCTCCTTTGCTTTTTATTATTGGTCTTCTATGCATTTGTTGGTCTAAAAACGCTCCGTGGTCAGTCAGTCAACCTGAAGCTGGAAGCTAATGCAACCATGATAAAAAGCAAAGCATTGCTTCCTGCAAAGCCATTGCATTGTGGTTAAGTCTAAAGATAGACACAGGCTGAGCTGTAACAATATGTATTTATATATCTGACATTAGTGTTGCATTTAGAGAGAGTTTATTAAAACAGACACACAGAATCAGATTAGCAGTGAAAAGGTGCAAAAGTGCAACTTTCAAATGGTAAACTGATGTAACGTAACTGTATCCTAAATCGGACACCGTTTGGCGAAGATTCTATCAAAATTGCACAATTACTACTAAATAAATGATCATGTTATGCTTCCAATTAATTAAATGGTGTGAAACTAAAGTCTAACTTCTTATCTTTTTCGAACCGTATATTGCTTGAACCGTGTATGTTAGCCTTGGGTTTACCAGAGTCGGCAAAATAATAATAATAATAATAATAATAATACATTTTATTTGTAAAGCACTTTTCATAAGGAAATCTCAAAGTGCTACAGAAACCAGAAACAAAATAGACAAAAGACTAAAAGAAAACTCAGACACATTAAAATCAGCAGTAGATAAAAAAGACACAGTACATTATTAAGAGATTAAGGTGCAGAGACAATAATAAAAACATCTAGGGACAACCTAAAAATGCCTCCCTGAACGAAAAAGTTTTAAGCCCTTTTTTAAAGGTGTCCACAGACTGGGGTTGACGTAGATGTTCAGGGAGGGAGTTCCAGGACGCTAACGCTAGTGAATTAGCCGTGAGCTAACTGTATCCCAAATCGGACACTTGGATCTCCTGGAGTTTTTTCGGAGGAAATTGGATGTTTCTCGGTAAGCCAAATAAATATCACCGTTATCAACCGTCATTATCAACACACTGGACCGTACTTCTGTCCTTCACAATAAAATACAGTACAGAAAAAATACAGATGTGCTTTTAAGATCGTTGCCTGAGTGTCGCCCAAGCGTTCTTACTGCTTTCTGTCATCAGATTGACTTTCGTATTTAGATATGTAAATCTCCATGTACATAAATGAAATTTCACATGTAGATTGTTAAATATGTAAATCAATTATACCTACACTAGTGGTGGTGATCTTACTCAAAATGAGCGTGAAAACATCAGAAAGTGCGGCATTGCAGATGTGTCCGATTGGGGATACAGTCTCTATATTATTGTCCATGACAAGCTGTTTAGGTGATAGTTTTAGCTGGTCAATGTGTTAGCGTTAGCTAGCTGATATAATAACTGTCATCCTGTTTACACTTGGTTAGAATAAGTCTTGGGCTATCGGATCACAAGTGGTCGACACTAAATACAAGTGTAAACAGGGTCCAAGACGCATTGTGATTGGATCACTCAGACCGCATGCTGAGGTGGTCTAGAACACATTTGACCACATATATTTTGTAGTGTCAACTTGCAGTTGTGATTGATTTTGGGGAATTACGTGATTTAATTTAAAAGTTATTGTGATACTCTGTATATCCATCCACCCATTCTCGTCCGCTTATCTGGGGCCGGGTCGCGGGGGCAGTGGGACAAGCCATGTTGTGGCTCTCCCCAGCTACAACATCCAGCTCCTTCTGGGGGACCCCGAGGCGTTCCCAGGCCAGGAGAGATATAATCCCTCCACCGTGTTCTGGGTCTTCCCCGGGGCCTCCTACCAGTTGGACGTGCCCAGAACACCTTTAACCCATTGAGGCCTGAAACGCCTGTAAAGCTCTGGGCGATTTTAAAATCAGCCCCTAAAACCTGAAGTTTTTCTGGAAATTCAACAAAAGTGTCAACGCTTCTACTAAATAATAGATTTTTCAGAAAGTATTTGAAAAAAGTATTTGAGAGCTTATACAAATACTACAAAACGACATATCCGCTTTCCAGGCTTCAATGGGCGAATGGGAGGCGCAATACTTTACTCTGTATAGAAAAATGGAAGTAGTTCGAAACCCAATGAACGTATTGCAGGTTAATAAAATCATTCCAATATGAAATCTGGAAATCTAATCATCATAATCAGATGGCGTTTTTGCTGAAAAGTTTACTAGTTGTGAACTTAGTTGAATTTGGCGGGAAATGTTTTGGATGGCTTTATGGTACAAAAGAGGAAAAGGCCTGTCAGCTTTCAGAGTTACTGCTGACAGCAGATGGTGCAGGAAGTGACAGGCTGGAGGAAGAGTGACTTCCAACAGTTTTTTCAGGGAGAGGGAACAGAAAGTGATGGAGCACATAAGGGAAAAATAATGTAAATCTACTAGCAGTGCAGAGACTTTTGGGTAATAAGCCCTGCACAGATCCAGTGAGTCCAGCCCTGTTTGTTGTCCTGCAGCTCATCAGCTGTCTGTCTGCCTGTCAGTCAGTCAGAACCAGACGGCAGGACACGACTTCATTCCTGACATACGTTGTCACACATGATTCTCATTATGTCTGACATCCTGTCAGAGCCATTACTGTCCCCTCTGGGAGGCTCACCCACGCTGACCAACACACACACAGGCATGATGTAATGGACACACACACACACACACTGCAAAAAAGGTGTGTCTAAAAACAAGATAAAAACAGTAAATCTCAGGGAAATTATCTTGCTGCATGGGCAAATAAGTTCACTTGACAAGATTTCTTAAATTAAGATTGTTAATTCTAGAAATAATCATGTTGTACGCTTAAAATAAGAAATTAACTCTTAATTTTATTTTTAACTTTAGATTTAGAAGTGTTAGATAATTTATCTTGTTTTAAGAGTTAGTTTCTTATTTTATACGTTCAACATGCTTATTTCTAGATTTAACAATCTTAATTTCACTTAATTTTCACAAAATTTTCTTAAATTAAGTGAAATTAAATTAATTTTTCACTTTTCAAGGTAAATTATCTGTCCATGCAGCAAGATCATTTCCCTCAGATTTACTGTTTTATCTTGTTTTAGACAAACCTTTTTTGCAGTGCACACACACACACACACACACACACACACACACACACAATGTCTTTAAAATCTCTTATAATGAAATTGTATGAAAGACTCACAGATGACAGTCAGTATTGCTGTGTTGGCAATACTGGTGACTTAATATTATAATTCAGTTATGTTAAAATGCAGGATGGGTTTCCTGGTCAGTGTCTCTTCTTGTAGATCCCTATCTTGCATTGTGGTCCTAGTCGGTGTGTGTGTGTGTGTGTGTGTGTGTGTGTGTGTGTGTGTACTACTTGAGAAAACCCTCGTCTCCTGCTACTGGTGGATATAGCGTCCCTGTGCTGTTATCTCTAACCACCCAGCAGAGCTAACCAACCCCCTCACTAACCCCTGTGGCCTTAAACCTCCTCACTTCCCTCTGTTTTATCCCAGTAAGTATCCCAGTTTCAATGCCCGAACCCAACTAAACCCAAAGGGCCTAAATCTGATCACAACTTTGTGGCATTTCAGTCATTCATTTCAGACTACAGGAGAAGAATTTGTGGGCTCGGCCAGACAAGTTGTGTAAAGGTTATTTACCCTTTGGGTCAGTTTGGGTTCAGACAAAAGTTATTTTGGTGTTAGGTCAGGCGCAGCTAAAGCATAACGTTTTATTTCCCCACCGATCCACTTAACGCTTTGACGTCCTGGCAGGGCTTTCCGAGGCATTGCTGAGAGAAAGAGGCGGAAAAGAGAGCAGGAGGCAGCCACCGTGATGGAGAGGTACCGTGTCCCGGCTGTCCTGTCCTGTCCTGTGTGGTGCTGACCCGTCCCTCTTACACGTCCCCATGATAAAGAAAATAATACCCGTCCTGACAAGTGTCATATCAGATCTTTAGATCTCAGATGTGTTACCTCATGTCTGTATATACGTCTGCAGAAACTGACAGAACAAAGGTTTCACCATAACCCTCTGGAGTCCACGAAAGCGCCGGAGCACGACTTCTTCATGACATCAGAAAAGACACAAAAACGACTAGAAAAAAAGACACACAATGACCATTAAAGACACAGAAGACTCAAAATGACAAAAAAGGAGACAAAATGACCAAAAAAGACACAACAGACACAAAAAGACACAACAGACACAAAAAGACACAACAGACACAAAATGACCAAAAAAGATACAAAATGAAAAAAAAGACACAACAGACAAATAATGACCAAAAAAGACACAACAACAGACACATAATGACCAAAAAAGATACAAAAATTACCAAAAAAGATATAAAATGACCAAAAAAAGACACAACAACAGACACAAAAAGACACAACAGACACCAAATGACAAAAAAAGACACAAAATAACCAATAAAAGACACAACAACAGACACAAAATGTCCAAAAACGACAAAAAAGACACAAAAAAGACACAAAAAAGACACGAAAAGACATGAAAAGACATGAAAAGACATGAAAAGGATTCAAAAATGGACAAAAAAGTCCAAGACTCAATAGCGTTAAAAGCATCCAAGGGGCTCAAAATTCCAATAATGCTGCTGATCGGCTTTCAATTTGAACCATCTGCAGCAAATACTAAGTTTTATTTAACAGCTCAACATGACGCTGCTGTTGGACTGACAGAATGAGCGCTGTAGAAGTTGACCCTGTTTGCTGAAGTACAGGACATTCCTCTCTTTCCTTGAACTAAATAAGCAACCAGCCATCATCTTTTGGGCTCACTTGGCCTTTACTTAGATAGAATCTTCTTGAGACTTCATGTGGCCTGTACTGTACATACAGCATTGAACTGTAAAGCATATTAATGTATCCACCTGTGACTGGTGAACAGTAGAAGGAGATAAGGTGTGAATGTTGCTGAATACAAGTGAAACATGTTCCAGGCAGTTTTATAAAGTTCTGAATTATCTGACTTAACACTGCTCCCAATAATAATCCTCATTATAGTTACAATCATCATAATAAAGCTGCTATTAATGTATCTGCTTTATTCATATCTTAAAATATTCATCATGGCAATCTGAAGGTTCTCGGTTCGATCCCTCATCAATATTTGGCAATAGAGATCACATCCACAAGCCTGCACTGAAAAAAGAACCAACTTAATTGAATTGTTTCATTTGGTAACATCTAAATGAATTAAGTTCTTTCAAATTAATTTAATAAGTTAGATTTACACAATTGATTTTAAATTAATTTGAAAGAACTTAATTCATTTAGGTGTTACCAAATGAAACAATTCAATTAAGTTGGTTCAACTATTTTCTTTTTTCAGTGTGTGTAGGCGTGTGTGTGTGTGTGTGTGGGTGTGTACTTGTACTCCAATCATCGTGAGGGCCAGAATAAGTTCCTAACTAACTGAGTGAGGACATTTTTGTGAAGTGAGGACATTTCAGGTGGACCTCACGTCTTCAAAGGCCCTAAAAATGTTTCAGGTTTAGGGTCAGGGGCTACAAATTCATTACAAGGTAGAAGTACAAGGACGTGTGTTGGTGTCTTCTCGTACTTCCTACATAGTGAGGACCATGGCTTTAACCAGCAAACTGAGGACATTTTTTCTTTAAAGGCCTGTTTGAGGGTTAAGACTTGATTTTAAGGTTATAATCAGGTTTAGGTTAGGTGGTTAGGGTTGGGGTTAGGCATTCAGTTGTGATGGTTAAGGTTAGGGGTCCTCACAAAGATAGAAGGACAAGGGTTTGTGTGTGTGTTCTTGTACTTCCTACATAGTGAGGACCAGACCAACAGAGTGAGGACATTTTTGCAAAGTGAGGACATTTCGGCCGGTCCTCACTTCTTTTTTTGAGATTTCAGACTTTGTTTTAAGTGTAAAAGGTTGCATTATAATGATAACTACCTGAAACTGTATTGTGTGGTTACAAAACTAACTAAAATTATAGTGAAAATGTCCTTCATATCTGTCTTTGTCAACTTTTTTCATGCATAATGAAGATGGATCAGACAAAGGAAATAAAGGCAAAATTTACTGTGACCTCTTTTAATCTCCCACCCAACAAATACCCCATTACAAAAAAAATAAAACTAACACTTAAACTAATTAAAACTAGCAAACTCACTCTAAAAATTTGAAAAACAAAAATTCACAATGAAATTAAAACTAAAAGTAAAGAAAAACTCACTGTTCCAATGAGGGCCCTCACAAAGATAGAAGTACAAGAATGTGTGTGTGTGTGTGTGTGTGTGTGTGCATGTGAGTATATATACAGGCTGTGACACATACGTCTTTTAATAGAAAGGTACATCTCAGTTAGTTTCACAAATCGAATTATTCATGTTTGAATAAGCAAAAAAAACGTCTTCTTTTTTTTTGCGAAGCCTTTGAAAAGGTCACAGGTGACTGAGAGGGTTGGGTGAGAAAGTGGCAGACACACACGCAGACTTTAATCTGGTTGTGTAGTGTTGATGCGCGGGTGTTAGTGATTTTAAAAGCTGTTATCACTCAGGATGGAAATACATGGCTGGCTGACTGATAGATCCCCCTCTCCTCTGAGTCAGACTTCTATTTTAGGCTCTGCCTTCACCACTCCTGCAATCATCACTGACATGTCAACTGACATGCCTCCAAACTGCACTCTGGATAAAAAAAACCCTTGAGATTTAAAAAAAAAAATGCATGTGTGAGGGTGTATGCTTTGCATTTTATTGTGACACTGATTGCGACTTTGCTGCTGTTTGGTAAGTAACACAAATCTATCCGGTATCTATCTTTTTACTGATGAAACTTAGACATTTAGTTTGACTTTAGTCGTGTTGTTGGGTGTTATGAAGTGGCACCAGCAGCAGAGACTGTATGTGAAAACCTAGCAGGAACTCATTCAAAATAATGAGCTGTGGGAATGTGAACTGGCCATATGAATCATCCCAAACCTCATTACAGTTTCACACATATCACCTCAGAGCTCCATTATCCTGTTAACTCAGCAGCTTGTGTTTAATTGGGTCCAGTATCATCATCATATCAAAGGAAATGTCTTAAAAAAAACATCAGAGCAGCTTCTCAGATATTTTTAGGTTATTGTATTTTGTATTTTGACTTGATGAATTCAAGGGTTTGTTCATTAACTACAGGTAATCCGTTGAAAGTAGAGCTAGGTGATAGTGGTCGACCGATACGGGTTTTTTAATACCGATACCGATTATTTTGACATCAGTCTTAACCGATCCCTGATATGTGCTGCTGATTTTTTTGGGACCAATTCTTGAAGCCGATATTGCCTTTTCTCCCTCCATTTACATGATTAAAATGACACAATGATAACAAATGTTACACAAGTCTGAATTTAAACAAAAAAAGAAACATTTATGAACAAAACAAACAAAACATATTAACAGTTGGATATCAAACAATGTGTATGTTGTTTAGGCCCTGAGGTGGTGATTGATTGGCAAACGCACGCATGTATCGGCCGATGCCGATACATGTAAAAAACGCAAATATCGGTCTACCACTCCTAGGTGACATGGCCTGTTCACCTTGTTTTTCTCCAAAGTGCAGAAAGTCTCAATCACATTTAGGGCCGGGACTCAATCTAATTAATTAGAGGCTTTGTAATTAATTAATCGAAATTAATCGCATTTTAATCGCATATAAATATTTGACCTGAGAACAGTGAGAAGTAATTTTTTTCACATGGATTTTTAGTATACCATTGAATAATGACTGAATACATAATTTGGTTCAAGTCCAACAGACCAGTGCAATTTTTGCTATTAAGTGTATCAATAGCATATTTATAAATATAGTACATTTCATAAATCCAGGTAGCCTATAGGTAGGTAGACCTTCTGTAAACTAGAATACTTTGGTTTTTGAAGTAAAACACAATCCACGCTAGCTAGCACACTAGCCGCTAGCTGCTATATGTTTAGCATTGAGGTGCTACTTGAGGCTGGATGTGCTGCTATGGTGATATGTGAATTCCTTGTTGCATAGCAACACAACCATGCTCTTATGGACGCTTCCATCCGTTGGTTTTTAGTAACTAAATGTCCCATCATCCACGGGGCCAACCAAAGGTCTCATCAGCTTCTTCCTTCATGTTCACTGTGGTTTGTTGTTGTCTCAACTCATCAACGCTAGTTGGTGCTCCAGTATAATCGGTCCTCCTGAAACTCATCCAGCGAGAAACGTTCCGCGGTGCAAAAATAAGTGCGATTAAAATGCATCAATTTAAAAAAAAAAGTTAAAGTCCCGGCCCTAATCACATTTTAAATGTCATACTTTTTGGTCTTCATGTGCAAAATAATACAAATTCTGCATCACTTTCAAGGCTGTCATCATTTTTTGTACATTTAAAAAAAACCCAGGTAATCCCACACAGCTGTGTGCTGTCAGTACCAGATGTGTAAACATTCAGTTTAAAGTTTAACTGTTGAGTTTTTGACTTCCACCTGACTACATGGCAGGGACACGCTGAATAAAGAGTGTTCAGTCGACTCCCACAGCTTCAGCTCTCAGCATCAGAGTGATGCTAACACAAACACACTGTTTGTTCAGTCTGTTCCTCTTGTTGATGTGACTGTTACAGTCTCTGTGAGATTGAGCCACTGGTTGGCATACAGTATGTAGTGTAACTATTCATGTCCCCACACTGCAAAAAAAAAGAAAAGTTGGGTGAACTGAAAATTTCAAGGCAACAAACTTCAATAAAATTTTAAGTTGGACAATTAAACTAAATATTTTAAGTTTTGTTTTTGAGTTTGCTCAACTCTGAATTCAGATTTTTGTCAACTCAACTGTGAGTTGTACTAATATTATAATTTTACATTATAAGTTATAATAACTTTTAATCCTTACTTCTGCTAACTTCTGCAATGTGCTGAATTGGCACGATTGTAACGCTGCTATGAAATGTCAGCTAATGTTGTGACCACAATTTTGAGTTAGCATTGATACGCTAATGGCTACTCTTGTAGCTGTAACAAGCAGCGCCTCTAGCATCAGTTAGCCGCTAGCATTAGTTAGCTGCTAGCATCAGTTAGCCGCTAGCTTTCGCTAATATATTTCACCGCTTTCCCGCATGTCACAACAAAGAAATAAGAGTTATCAGAACTATTGTCCCTTGTTGTGAACCCCAACTTAAAGATATAAGTAACAACAACTCACCAACTTGTTTTTGAGCAGACAACTGGCTTCCTTTGTTGTGCTAACTTACATTATTGCCCTAAATGTCAATAATTTATATTTCCAAGTTTTACCAACTTAAATCTTTGTTTTAGGCCAAAAAATACAAGTTGGCTGTTTTGCAGTGCAGCTACTTTCAAGAGATACTCTGTGTGCATATTGTAAGAACTCCCTTCTTAGGAAGCAGACAAAAAAAAAAATCATGAGTTTGATGTATAGTCCAGCTCTTATTCAAGGTGGACTTCAGTTAGACCTGCTGCAGCTGTGGCTTAGGAGGTGGTGTGTGTGTGTGTGTGTGTGTGCTGGCTTGTATTATAAATCTAAGAAAAGAAAAGTGATAAAAATGAAAGTTGGGGGAGAAACAAGAGACAAAAATGTTGAATCCTAAATCCAGCATAATGCAACTCAACAGTGTCTCTTTATCTGGTAAACTCTATCCTCCAGGTTTGTTACAGACTTATAGTTGAGCTGAGAAAAACCTTTTCTGTGACTTTAGAAGCTCCTTCCATCACACAGCCGGAGCTGAGGCTGCCAGAAGCTCTTGGTTTTATATTGCAGCTTCACTTTGAGAGTGACAAAGTAAGACAAGATAATATAAGATAGTAATGTTTAGTTGTTGTGCAGTACTTTCAGTATAATGCAAGTGTGAGTGCAGTAAGATTTCATAAAGGTGCAAGCATAAAATATCAATTTTACGCAGATATACTGCATTATAGTGTCAAAAAGCTATTCAGGGATAAGTGACAAAAATGCAAGTGAGCGTGAGTGAGTCAGACAAGCTTTGATTAATTATAAAGAGCTTCATTTTAGACCACACACTGTTCCACTGAGGGCTGTTTCTCTATTCAGCTTCCCTTACCTCTCCCACACTTTTCTCCAAGGTACCAATTAATCATACAATAACTTTGATTGAAAAACAAACAAACAATAAATCTTATTGATTGTAATCTGTGTGAAAGTAGCCAGGGAGGCAGGGAGACAACGACAAGATGAAGAAGGAAAACATGTTAATACTGATGGTGGAATCTGCAGTAGATGTCTTCAAACTTCAAACACCCATAATGTAATGGAGGATATATGTTATTTCAGCGACCATGGTTTGCGCTAGGAAATAGAGTTGCAACTTGGGAAAAGGTCATGCAGCCAGATGATTGGGTTATTGCAGAATAATAATTTTTCAGAAGAGTGGATGCTTTATATTCCATGAGGGGTCATCCCTATGTTCCCCGGGACCTATATTGTTGTTGTTTTTAAGAAAAAGGGTCCTATGTTCCCCAATCTATCAATCTTTATGGTAGACTCTCAGCATGGCCAGCATGGCCCACTTTAGCTCAAGCACTGCAAAAAAAGAAAAGTTGGGTAAACTCAAAATTCCAAGGCAACAAACTTCGATAAAATTTTAAGTTGGACAATTAAACTAAATATTTCAAGTTTTTGAGTTTTCTCAACTTCTCTGGCACGATTGTAACGCCGCTATGAAATGTCAGCTAATGTTGTGAACACAATTTTGAGTTAGCATTGATACGCTAATGGCTACTTTTGTAGCTGTAACAAGCAGCGCCGCTAGCATCAGTTAGCCGCTAGCATCAGTTAGCCGCTAGCATCAGTTAGCTGCTAGCATCATTAGCATTTTTCCACCATTACTGCCAAAATCCGTGGAATAGCCACGGAATCACTCAAATTTCCGTGAAACTGACACGGATTTGGCTACAATGCAAGTTAATGACTATGGCTATTCCATGGATATTTGTTCCTATTGGTTTGTTCCAAGTCACGTGACTTTCAAGGTCCCGGCGGATAGAACAAGAAACATGGCGGACAGTTCTCTCATTTTTAGTGAAAAAATCAATATTTTGACTGAGTTTCTGCATAAAAATGGATTTTGATCACATTTCTAGTGAGAAATATATGTTTTATTTTCTAAATATTCACTCAGTGAATGTACATAATCACTTTGTATGTTGGAATAGCCACGGGATATGACTGTCATTAACTTTCATTGTAGCGAAATCCGTGTCAGTTTCACGGAAATTTGAGTGATTCCGTGGCTATTCCACGGATTTTGAGTTAAGCGAATCTGTGGCTATTTCATGGATTCTTGTGAGACCATGTTGATTTGTGTCCATAACATTTGATACATTATTTCATTTTCTTGCTCCGTTTCTCATCCTTTATGTCTCTGTCTTCTTCTTCTCTTCCCTAAAATGGTAGAAACTTCCGTAAACACCTTCGGATGGTGGGCAGCCGCAGGATGAAGGTCCAGAGTAAGTCTTTCAGTTTCTCTATCTGCACGTCTTTGTGCTGATGTCAGTGTGTTTTCATGCATTCATGCATTTTATCATAACATCAGAAGTGAGGTGGGTGTGTTTGTGCTTTATGTAGGGAGGAACAGGATACTTAGCATGTGTATAGAACTTCTGTGTGTCTGTTGCTGTGCACTTATTCACATTTGCTTTAGAAAAACAGTTGTGTCATTTTTATCATGCTGTGTATTAGAAGGTCAAAGGTCACCTGTATCATCACAATGATAAACTGAGTGCCAGAAAAACACCTCTGTACACTTGTTTGCTTTCTCTCTGACACCTTTGATTTAATTCTGAGTAAAATGTATGAAGCGGTTGTATGTGGAAATATTTCACCAATTTTTTCACATCTCAACAGAGCGTGTAAGAGAGTTTGCAAATTTTCCTTTGTGCTTCACTTGTAGGAAAATTGAATCAATAACATTAGGAAGAATGATATCTTTATATACACTGTTGTCCATAAAGTTGGAATAATTCTATTTTCAGACACAATCCTCTGTTTATTCCTATTTCAATGCATCAATTATCACTTTGGAAAAGATTAATTAATAAAGTTTTACACTTTATCTGTCAAGAATAAATCACATTGTCACAATCATTTCATGGAAAGAGGTAAACAAATAGTTTTATTCCAACTTCATGAGCAACATTGTATAGTGTTACTATATATTCTATAGGTCATATCTGTCAAAAATGTATTTGATTGATTAGTCTGAAGTAATATTCCTAGCAAAATGCGGCTGGATTGTGAGAAATTGCTAGCTTTTTTATCTTACGTACTAATAAATACAATATAATTCTGTTTTACAAAACATTAAAAATTGTAGATATTTAGGTACAATAAAATACAATAGAATAAAATACTGAGGTAGAATAAATAAAAACAATAATAGAAAAATCACAGAATAGAACAATAGAACACTTAAGAAGTTAAAAAGAAGATAAGTTGGTAGGTAAGGTACAGTGGTAAGATGATGATATGATGGTAATAATAATGTTATTGTGACTAGACAGTATATAATAATGGTAAAGTATATAATATATAATAATATATGATAATATAATACATATAATAATAATAAGAATATTAAGGCCAGTATAATAATAATAGTAGTGTATCACAGTATATAGTAATAATAGTAATGGCAGCAACAGTATATAATAATAATAATAATAATAATAATAATAATAATAACAACATAACAATGTGTCTTATTATATATATATATGTAGGGTGTGCATACATACATAACATAATATATAATATTGAAACATGTATAAATATACAGTACAGGCCAAAATTTTGGACACACCTTCTCATTCAATGCGTTTTTCTTTATTTTCATGACTATTTACATTGTAGATTCATCAAAACTATGAATGAACACATGTGGAATTATGTACTTAACAAGAAAAGTGTGAAATAACTGAAAACATGTCTTGTATTTTAGATTCCTCAAAGTAACCACCCTTTGCTTACTAGAATATAAGACATGTTTTCAGTTATTTCACACTTTTCTTGTTAAGTACATAATTCCACATGTGTTCATTCATAGTTTTGATGAATCTACAATGTAAATAGTCATGAAAATAAAGAAAAACGCATTGAATGAGAAGGTGTGTCCAAACTTTTGGCCTGTACTGTACATATTCCAATAATTTCTAACTCAGGTTTGATTGTTTAACCAAGAAGAAAATCAAAAAGTTGCAGCTGTAATAAGGAGTAACCACGGCCTGCAGTGATGCCACGATGTAGTGACACACCTGGAGTAGAGCTCTGCACCGCTGCTACAAGACAGGGAGTTATTGGACTAGATTGTAAAAGTCCAGAGTAAGCATAAGACACTAGGACCACTCATCTGACAGGGACTGATTCAAAAAGAGGGAACCCATGATTCTTTGGGATTGATGCTCCTTTGGAGAGTTGTGTGTGTGTGTGAGTGACTATCTCCCTCCTAACTCCATCAGCATTTGCCGACCGCCGAGCCAAGAGTTTCAGCCGCTCGTGGAGTGACCCCACCCCCGTCAAGCCTGACTCACTGCATGACTCCAGAGACAGTGAGTGCACGCTCTCAATCACCACACACACCAACAAAATATCAAACAAATATTACATGAAGTATGATACTCACTATACATACACGTCATACTTTTACTGCACATTAATGTAGATATCATGTTAAAAATGCACATGTAGACACCAAGGTTATAATAGTTTTGGATTTTTCATTAGTTTTAGTTTTAATTTTGTTGTAATTTTTTCTTTTCAAATGCAATTAGTTTGCTTTAGTTTTTAGAGTGAGTTTGCTATTTTTAATTCGTTTTTATTTTTTGGAAAATGCTTAACTTTTTTAGTTTAGTTTTTATTAGTTTTAGTTTTTTTGTAATGGGGTATTTGTTGGATGCCAGATTCAATAAGGTCACAATAAATGTTTCCTTTATTTCCTTTGTCTGATCCATCTCAGCCCCAATAAGTTTATTAAGTCATAAAACCAGATAGATGAAATAGATTTCATATCAACCAAAAAGGTTTACGTATGAAAAGGTGGACAAAGAGGAAAACGAAGGACATTTTCACTATAATTTTAGTTAGTTTTGTAACCACACAATACAGTTTCAGTAAATTATCGGGGTTATTTTTATTGTTATTTCAGTTAACGGAAATGTTTTTTCAATTCTAGTTTTCCTTATTTCGTTAGTTTACATTTACTATGATAACCTTGGTAGACCCATGCATGCTCTTTTGCATTATGGAGATTATGCAGCTACATATTGTATAGACCAGCTATTCTCAACCTTGGGGTTGGGACCCCAATTGGGGTCGCGAGATGATTTCTGGGGGTCGCCAAATCATTTTGGAAGTCAGCTCTGTCTCCACTGTGTTAGTGTTCATGTGTCAATGTGTTTTAGTCTTTTTGGTCATTAAATGTCTCTTTTTTGGTCATTTTGTTTCCTTTTTTGGTCATTTTGTGTCTTTTTGGTCAATTTGTGTCTTTTTTTTAATCATTTTGTGTCATTTTGTGGTCAATTTGAAACCTTTTTGGGTAATTTTGATGTTTTAGTTGTTGTCTGCTTCATTATTTGTCCAAAATTCGTCGTATCAACTGAGTTTGTCTGATCTGAACTGTGAGATTCTGTTCAGTGAGCGAACAGACGGACAACATGCATGTTAAATTGGGGGTCTGGACTCAAAAAGGTTGAGAACTACTGGTAAAGACACACACATACAGTAATGCAGACACACAACATGTGTCCACAGACTGAATGTCTCCGCTCCTCTACTGTGTGTCTGTCCTCGTTCCTCTCTTCCAACCGTCGTCCATCTGCCTGTTGCTTTGTGTTGAAGCCTTATAGCTGTGTGTGTCTGTGTGTGTCTGGCTGGGAGCATAAGGACAGTGTTAATGTCTGCTGTCTGATTTTAACTCCTCCGTTCCTCCCCTCTGTGTTGGAAAAATAAAATAACAGGTGCAACGCTTTTAAATGGAGCACCCTCCTCTCTAATCCTGTTTGTGTGTTATCCTTTCATCTCACCCTTTGTTCCTGTGTGTGTGTGAGCCAGGTGGCGAGCTTCAGACCTCCTCAGGGACTCTAGATGAAGGGCTGGATGAGGACGCTGACTGGGAGGAGGAGAGGGAGATGGAGAGAGCGGCCTGTGAAGGAGAGGACTTCATCCCTCCTAAAATCATGGTGAGGATCTTGGCAATCAACTGACAATTTGAGCCAGTGCAGCTTTGATGTTTTTACACTGTATGATCTTTTCACACATAGACTGTTTAACAAGCTGGTCACTGGCATGTAGGACAGCACTCAAACCCAAAGAAACTCTCTGTAAAAAAAACCCTGAATAAAAAACCCTTCTCCTTCCATATCTGCAACCCTTAAAAAACATAATTTTTAAAGTTTCCATAATTTTAAAACTTTTAGATTTGCCTGTTTTGGATACAAGAGTCTCCATGATCTACCTCCAATGCCGCTGAATGAATTTATAAAGAAAAGGACTCTGGGAGGTGTGAGCACCAGGGCCTGTGTTAGAGGAGACTGTGAGGTTCCCCTCATTCACTACGTATGGGGGGGACATATAATATAATCCACAATAAGGGAATGTCCCACTTACTCTTCTTTTAAAGGAAATCTGAAACAATGACTCAAATCACATAAAAACTGTGACCACTAACTGGACTTGAGACGACTTGAACATTACTTTTTATTGCATAGTTATATCCTCTCTGGGTCTGTATGTGTTGTGTTGTGTGTGTGTGTGTGTGTGTGTGTGTGTGTGTGTGTGTGTGTTGTGTTGTGTGTGTGTTGTCTCCTCTATGTGTATTTTACCTATGTACTTGCTGTCTTTTATATTTGTATTTCTTTTTATTTTTTTAGGGACTACGGATACAAACTAGCAGCTTTGCTATAATCCGGCATATTCACAAAGATGTTTATCGATGTTCATTAATGTGCACTGTCCCTATCCAAAAATAAAGTATTCATTCATTCAATTTGACTTTGAAGTGAAATAAAATAAATTTGTCATGCAACCAAGGGTGCTGAGGATTCTCTTTATGTTTTCTGTTTTCCACAGCTGATATCCTCCAAGGTCCCAAAGGCTGAATATGTTCCCAACATCATTCGTAGGGACGACCCCTCCATCATCCCTATTCTCTATGTGAGTGGCAGCCATCTGCAGCTTTACACCACCATTACATGTACTTAACATGTTCAGATGTACACTGCAAGAAAAGAAAAGTTGGTTGAACTAAAAATTTCAAGGCAACAAACTTCGATAAAATTTTAAGTTGGACAATTAAACTAAATATTTTAAGTTTTGTTATTGAGTTTGCTCAACTATGAATTCAGATTTTTGTCCACTCAACTGTAAGTTGTACTAACTTATAATTTTACATTGTAATAACTTTTAATCCTTACTTCTGCTAACTTCTGCAATGTGCTGAATCCGCACGATTGTAACGCTGCTATGAAATGTCAGCTAATGTTGCGACCACAATTTTGAGTTAGCATTGATACGCTAATGGCTACTCTTGTAGCTGTAACAAGCAGCGCTGCTAGCGTCAGTTAGCCGCTAGCATCAGTTAGCCGCTAGCATCAGTTAGCTGCTAGCTTTCGCTAATGACCGAATTTCACCGATTTCCCGAATTTCCCAACAAAGAAATAAGAGTTATCAGAACTATTGTCCCTTGTTGTGAACCCCAACTTAAAGATATAAGTAACAACAACTCACCAACTTGTTTTTGAGCAGACAACTGACTTCCTTTGTTGTGCTAACTTACATTATTGCCCTAAATGTCAATCATTTATATTTCCAAGTTTTACCAACTTAAGTCACTGTTTTAGGCCAAAAAATACAAGTTGGCTTTTTTGCAGTGTATGGAAAATGAAATGACAAGATATTCTTACATTGTTTGGATGAAGTACGAGCTTTAGATACCTCAGACTCAACTTGATTATTTTTATGCTAAATGGACCTGCACTTATATAGCTTTTCTAGTCGCTTTACACTACAGACTGCTCTCATTCACCCGTTCATACAAACATTCATACTGTTGGCAGAGGCTACCCTAAACGGTGCCACCTGCCACCATTGGGAATTCATTCACACACCGATGAACACAGCATCGGGAGCAATTTGGGGTTCAGAATCTTGCTCAAGGATACTTCAAACATGTAGGCTGACATGGTTGGGGATCGAACCACCAACCCTCCGATCGGTGGGCAACCGATCTACCAACTGCGCCACAGCCGCCCGTTGTAGAGGAATTCTGTTGTTGGACAAGTGGATCAAGGAAAAACTCCTTAAAAAACCTTTTTAGGACTAATACCAAATTACATAACTGGAAGGGGGAAAAAATATCTTTTACAAATATGACTGATTTCAGCTCTAAAATGTATTACTGTTAAATGGGTATTTCCCTCCCATTTCCCTCAGATTTAGTATTTTTATCTTGTTTTTAGACACACCTTTTTTTGCAGTGTAACCCAAGTAGTGGAAGTTGGCAGGGGAAGTCAGGTGATCGCAGAGATTAAATGGGTTCATCCTCTGGGGCCCATGAATCTCTGGAACCCATCTAACAGCCAACAGGATGGATGGAGTGTTCCACTGATATAGCATTGTGCTCCTATAACATTGTTGGACGATCTAAACAGGATCAGAATTGATGCAGCAAAATCAGATCGTTCTTTTAAATATTTCAGACATTCTTCCTTTTTCAAATGTGGTACCTACATTACCCATTACTGCTTCAATTATGTTTCATCAATACATTTTTTGAACACATTTTGTTCACGGTATGGTCCAGCAGATCAAAGTTTTTATTTCTCTAGAGAAATATCTCAGTGCCTACCAGATGGATTGGCACAGCGTTCTGTACAGACAGTCGTGATTCCTGGATGATGAATCCTAAAGACGGATCCAAACCAGTTTTTTTTTTTCTTTTTTTTTTACACTATAGCATCATTATGAGGTTCATTTCAACAACTTGGTTTGATCACCATGGAATTTGCTTCAGACATTCATGCTCCCCGGAGGAGGAATTGTACTGACTAGTGATCCTTTGACTTTTCATCTAGTGCCATGACTATTATTGTCATTTTAACCCTCTATGGTACACTGTTGCTCTCAGGCAACATACCCATTTTTGCCCAGTCAGATTTCTACAATGCATGTTTTTGAGTGATGTGATACTTTAAAAAAGAGGGAAGAGTATAGGGAACCAATAGCAATGCTTTAATTTGTCACATGACTTCCAGGCGGCCATATTGAAGCCCTATTTTGCAGACTTTTACAATGGTTTGCCATTTTGCACCACAAAAAATAACTCAAAACGTAATTTTCTCGCCCTTTTCCATCTGGAAAATAATATATTCCTACTTATAGGTGAGTAAAGCTTCATTTTTGATAGTTTCATACACTTAGACTGTTGAAGACATTCATTTCAATGGGTCGTTGGTTCAATGGTACAATGTTTCCTACAGGCAACATTCAGACAAGAAACCGGTTAAAAAAGTTCCTTTTATAATGTTTTTAAATTTAAAACGTTATGTATTGTTCCCTGTCGAAGCTACTGAATCTTTTACACTTGTTTATTAAATAAATTATGTTAAAATTAATTTTAAAAACTTTCTTTTTCACTTGTGGTGCAATGTTGCCAGTTACAGACAACAAACCCCAAAAACTTCCCCAAAAAGAAAATAATTATAAAATTTCTTCAGATTATGTTTATTTAGTCTATTTTAAGACAAAAAAAACCCACTCCAAACTTTTTTTTCTAACTGGCATCATAATGCGTACCATAGAGGGTTAACTTGAAAGCATCGAGCTTTAAGCAGCACTGTGCTTCAGTACAGCATCACTCAGCTGCAAACATGGCTTTGGACTCTTGGTCCTCTCACGTTTAACTCCTAAAACAAAGAAAGGTCTACCTGTGACCTTTTGATTTAGTATGTTTATGGTTAATGACAAGTAAACAGGAATGTCTGAGGAAATAGCTATAATGTTGTGTAACATAGATGGGTTTTGGGCCTTCATATCCTGTAAATAACCTTATGGACACTTGTAATTACCTTGTGATTCCTTGGGGGACCCTGACCCAGATGTTGAGAATTAGGTTGCTCTTCAAAAATATAACTGTAATTTTGAAAGCTTCCAATCAAAACTGTAATTTGCGGTAAATGAACTGTGTACAAAATCAATGATACTTTCATTTCTGGTCAGTATAGGGTTTATATATATATTATAATAATAATAATTCTGTTTTATTCTTCTATTTAAAGGACCATGAACACGCCACATTTGACGACATCCTTGGTGAGTGTGACATGTGTGGACTTTTTTAAACGTTAGCTCTGAAGTGAAAATGAGTCTCCCAGTGTGAATGTGGAAAAAATGAGGGTGGAATAGGTTACAGCTTGCTGGAGAGCAGAGATGACTCATTGTTTCTGTACTTGTGTGTGTGTGTTTGTGCGTGTGTGTGTGTGTGTGTGTGTGTGTCCTTCTATCTCTCGAGGGACAGCCAATTTCTGTGTCTCACCATTAAGACTGAGTGGGAAAAGTGACACCTCTCTGTGTGTTTGTCCCTCTCCCAGAGGAGATAGAGAAGAAGCTGACTGCCTACAGAAAAGGCTGTAAAATCTGGAACATGCTCATTTTCTGCCAGGTGAGTGACAGGAGAAACACTAAATATTTTGACACTGTTGTCAAGTTGTTTGCCTGCAATAAGTTGGATTAGTCCTCTCTAACTAGCAGTTATGGATTGAATAATAAACTGATATCAGCCCATAGACTGTATATGATTAATTGACGTAGTCACCATGACGTCACCCATTGGTTTGTGGCCCGTTGGAAGCATCGAGTTCAGCGTTACACTCGTCGCCATCTTGCGTCGCCATCTTGTTTCCGATACAGGAAGCATGACCATATTTGGACTGTGGAGGAGGAGAGGGATCTGATCACTGACTACAGCCTCTCTACACCTCAACGTGACTGAGAGAAGCTGCTGCTAATTCATGTTAGCATTAGCTGGAGCATTAACTGGGATGTTAGTTTTGGCTAGCAAAAAAACAAAAACAAAATGTTTGTTACTGACCTCAGAAAACTGAGCAGCGACTCCTTGGAGTGTCTGTTAGTCCAACCAAACGCTGAACAAGACATTTTTACTGAACAAAACGTTCAAATAAACTGTCATTAAGTGAAAATACAGTGAAAGGGTCAAAGTTATGAGACCAAACCGCTAAACGTCTTTTTTTATATCTATATAACGTTATATTTAACTTTATTGACGCGTTGCCGTGGATACGCATTGTTCTGCTTCTCTCCTGGTGACGGCTTGCCTTGTTAGTGACCTGTCAATCAAAGGTAGCCCCGCCCCAAATCATACGAATCTTTATCTTCTATTTTCTTCTAAATGGGGCCATTATTTACACTATTTGAATCATATTGTCTTGAAAAAAAATTCTGGGGCTCATTGGGTATTGAGATAGATAGGACCAAAATGCTTCTACGGCCACTGTTAGCGCCCCCTGTTGGAATTTTTGGTAGAACGCAGCTGAAGGCACTTCCTGGTTTGCCTCCCTGATCAGACCTGGAGGTTGCCGCCTGGTTCAGCCATGCAGTACGATTTGACCTAGTCTTGTTTTATTTTTTTCCTCACAAAATCTACATTTTCATTATAATTTGTGACAAATATTGCAAATAGACTTCAGCAGTTCACTGTCAGGACTCAAGATGGACTTTAACCTTTGAATTTGTCTGGACATTTGGATTGAAAATGACTTAATCTCCTGCACAACTCTACATCACATTGTGGTGAAAATGTCATGGTATTTTCTACTTCAGCCCTGTAAAAAGTACAACAGAAATGCTGATTTGGCTGTGATGCCTCTCTCTGTGTGTGTGGCATTGATGTGGTCTGTAGTCACCACTCTGTCTTACTCAGTGTCCCGCACTCTCCCACAGCATGATCTGATTGGGTAATAGCCTGTCAACACCACTGAAGGCTGCCGTGCGTCTGACTGTCAAAGCTGCTCCAGTGAGCCAGCGAAGCCGTGTTTTGGCAGATATCACTGATGTAGCAATAACCATCACAATCCTCTATGTCAGCTGTTCTCAACCTTGAGGTCGGGACCCCAACTCGGGTTGCGAGATGATTTCTGGGGGTCGCCAAATCATTTTGGAAGTCAGCTCTGTCTCCACTGTGTTAAAGTGTTCATGTGTTTTAGTGTTTTTGGTCATTTAATGTTTGTTTTTTTTGGTCATTTTGTGGGTTTTTTTGTCATTTTGTGTGTTTTTGGTCATTTTGTCTTTTTCTGGTCATTTTGTGTCTTTTTTAAAATAATTTTGTGTCTTTTTTAAAGTAATTTTGTGTCTTTTTTGCTCATTTTGTTTTATTTTTTGTCATTTTGTGTCTTTTTTTTGGTCATTTTGTGTATTTTTTTTGGTCATTTTGTGTCTTTTTTTTTTAGGAATTTTGTGTCTTTTTGGTCATTTTGTCTTTATCTGGTCATTTTGTGTCTTTTTTAAATCATTTTGTGTGTTTTTTGCTCATTTTATTTTATATTTTTTTTGTCATTTCGTGTCTTTTTTGTCATTTTGTGTCTTTTTTTGGTAATTTTGTGTCTTTTTTGATCATTTTGTAGTGAATTTGTGTCTTTTTTTGGTCATTTTGTGTCTTTTTTTTGTCATTTTGTGTCTTGTTTGGTCATTTTGTGTCTTTCTTTGGTCATTATGTGTCTTTTGGTCAATGTGTGTCTTTTTGTGGTAATTTTGTGGTTTTTTTTGGTCATTTTGTGTATTTTTTTTAGTCTTTTTGTGTCTTTTTTTGGTCATTTTGTTTCTTTTTTGGGTGATCTGAACTGTGTGTGTGAGATTCTGTCCAGTGAGTGGGGATCGCAGACAACATGCACATTAAATTGGGGGTCGCGACTCAAAAAGGTTGAGAACTACTGCTCTATGCTGAAGTTGCAAAAAAACCTCCAGTGTTTCTGATCAAATCTTTTGCTATCACAGCAATAAAAACAGCAGAAAAAGTAAATAAATGTATTTGGCAGTGCAAAAAAAGCTCTAAAAAGCTCTAAACTGGCCCTGGTGACAACATTTTGCCATGAATACACACACACACACACACACACACAGACTCACAAGGTGAAAACAATACCAGCTGTTATGGGAAAATGATTGATCTTAACTGTTAAACAATGAAGACTCAATGTGAGATGCAGCTCAGCACTTTGTGTTGGTCTAGTCATAAATATGTAATGTTTATAATCAATCAACTGATCAATGAATTCAAATGATTAAAATGTATATGAGTATACATTATGATATGATTATATAAAGGCCCTTCCAATGCTCAGTTATGTCTCATAAGTTCTTGCAGCAATTTTTGGGTTGATACCATTCCTAACACACATTCAATTAAACAATTCTTATTATTTATTTGGTCCTAAAATATGCCGTTAAGTAACCGAGAATTCGATTTCTTATTACAGTGGGAAATATAGGCGTCATATATCATATGTACATATATATATATATATATATATACTGACTCAGACTTTCATATATACATACATATTTACCTGAGAATATATATAGAAACTTGAGAATATATATTGAAGGTTTTAGCCGAAGGTTTTAATATATATTCTCAGGTTTTGAATCTATATATATAATAATTTCCTGAATGGCTTGCCATAATATATATATGAACACAACCAGCAAATATGTAAAAGTATTAAGTGTGATATTGGTATGAGGACATGTATTAGTATAATTATGTAAGTATGATGATATTACAAGTATAATAATACAGTTTAATATATAATTATATAATATACTTTCTGTGGTCGGATGTAATGGAATCTATAGTAACACAAATCCATTTCCTTCCCCAGGGAGGTCCAGGACATCTGTACCTGCTGAAGAATAAAGTGGCCACCTTTGCAAAGGTGGAGAAGGAAGAAGACATGATCCAGTAAGATTTGATTTTATAACTTTGAATAATAATAATAATAATAATAATAATAATGGTGGTGCTAATCGCTGTATGACGTAGGAGAAAAATTGATACAGCATAATATTGCAATATTTTGTGTGGCAATATTACATCGAATCATGGCCGGCAAGTATTGATATTAAGCATTTAGGGACATATTTAGGACGCTGCAAAGTTATGCTTATTTTATGTTTCATTCAAAATAATTCAGAGCAGTGAAACTTAAAGTTTTTGAAAGTTTGATAAAATGCCGCAGTTTTTGTCATCCATGTTTGATATCAGTTCAGTTCAGTTTGACTGAATACTTTATTGGTCAGTCTGTGGGTTTGACTCTCATTGTGGAGAAATAAAAAGACTGAAGTGAGATAAATACACTGAGAATTTTCTCTAATTGGACAAAACAATTCTTGATTTAATTTATTTTTGTGGACAAAAAATGCAGTTAAACAATTTCAATATGTTGTATGGCAAAACTCAATATATCACAAAATGCTTAAAATCGCAATAATTTCATGTCGTGACCAAGGTTATAACAGTTTTGGATTTTTCATTAGTTTTAGTTTTAATTTCGTTCGTTTTAATGAGTTTTTAGAGTGAGTTTGCTAGTTTTAGTTTAGTTTTTTATTAGTTTTAGTGTTAGAGATTCAAAAAAGTCACAATAAATGTTTCCTTTATTTCCTTTGTCTGATCCATCTCAGCCCCAATAAGTTTATTAAGTCATAAAACCAGATAGATGAAATAGATTTCATATCAACCAAAAAGGTTTACGGATGAAAAAAGTTGACAAAGACGAAAACGAAGGACATTTTCACTATAACTTTGGTTATTTTTAGTTCGTTTTGTTACCACACAATACAGTTTCAGTTAGTTATAGTTTTTTTTAAAAACTCTTGTTTTTCTTTTTTATTTCAGTTAACAAAAGTTTTCGTTATTTCGTTAGTTTTCATTAGTTTTCGTTAACTATAATAACCTTGATCGGGACTCAAGTATCGGGATAATATTGTATCGTGGTGATTCCCACCTCTAGTGTATAGTTCACATACTTCCTGAGAAGCTTCAGCAGTTTGAAAGAGATAGTTGGATGGATGGTTGAAAATTCAGCTTTAATGCAAACATGTTACATGAGAATGTCTGCAGGTGGAATAAAAGCATCTCAACCCAAATAGAAATTATCATGCAATTACTCTCAGTCTGACCCTCTCACTAAGTCTCTTTCACACCTCTCTCTTCTCCTGCGTGTCCAGGTTCTGGCGGCGACTCAGTCGGCTGATGAGTAAGCTGAACCCGAAGCCCAACCTCATCCACATCATGGGCTGCTACGTGCTGGGGAGCGCCAATGGAGAAAAGGTAGCTGTCTTTAAGGCTGTTTCCACTAGCGGGCAATAAACCGAAAAAAGCCCCTAATTTGAATACGAGCAGTCCGTTGCGGGCTTTTGTCTGGACTTTTTTGTCCCTGTAGAAGAGCAGGGTCTTTTTTCTTCCCTGAAAGCAGCCTGGTTACTGATTGGATAGATCGCTAAGCAGGATGTGACATAGTACTCTACACCAGCTATTCTCAACCTTGGGGTCGGGACCCCAATTGGGGTCGCGAGATGATTTCTGGGGGTCACCAAATCATTTTGGAAGTCAGCTCTGTCTCCACTGTGTTAAAGTGGTCATGTGTTTTAGTCTTTTTGGTCATTTAATGTCTTTTTTTTTGGCCATTTTTTTTTTTTTTTTTGTCATTTTGTGTCTTTTTTGTGTCTTTTTTTGATCATTTTGTGGTCAATTTGTGACTTTTTTGGTCATTTTGTTTCTTTTTTTGTCATTTTGTGTCTTTTTTTTTAGTCATTTTGTGTCTTTTTTGGTCATTTTGTGTCTTTTCTGGTCATTTTGTGTCTTTTTTGATCATTTTGTTGTCAATTTGTGTCTTTTTTTGGTCATTTTGTTTCTTTTTTGGGTGATCTGAACTGTGCGTGTGAGATTGTGTTCAGTGAGTGGGGGTCGCGGACAACATGCATGTTAAATTGGGGGTCGCGACTCAAAAAGGTTGAGAACTCCTGCTCTACACGACAACAACACACGCTATTTGTAAAAGCCGGTGAAGCAGTGTTCACAACTTAGCCACTTTGTAGCTAAATTTAGCGACTTTTCAGACCCCCTTAGACTATTTTTCAAGAAGGCGACTGGAGACAAATCCAGCGACTCCTTCTTACTCTCTGCCGTTAGCGGCAGTTAGCTACAGTTAGCTCTGTAGCAGTACAGTGTGTATGTGCTAACAGGCTAACAGTTAGCTCTGTAGCAGTACAGTGTGTATGTGCTAACAGGCTAACAGTTAGCTCTGTAGCAGTACAGTGTGTATGTGCTGCTGCTGCAGGAGGTGTTCACTTAGCGATCTCTGTTTGTTTACAACAAGCACCAGACACTCTGTGCACAGTTAGTGATGCTGTTAATTCACAATCACTATGTTTATGATCAGCGGCGACTCATGCATAATCTCGTGCATGATTAGCCATGCTGCTTTCAGCTGCTGACGTTGTGTACAGTTAGCGATGGAAAAAAACAAACGTCACCTCCAGAGTCTCCAGAGTGGCGGAGTCTTCCCCTAGTCGAAACACGGCTTTTGTAATGGAGAACAAGTCAGACTCCCACACTCCACGAGTTGGTGTAACAGTTCACCCTCGGCATGCTTCTCATCATCTCAGATATGCACACACACACTCATAGCCATGTGCTCCTTGCAGATAAATCATCTTGACTTGTGTTGGCTTTGTCTCTTGATATCTCAGGGTCTAATGAGGTGAATTCACAGCACTTTTTGCATTGGTATGGTGAAATAATTAAAGAGGGAGCAGTTGTGTGCCTGCTAAATATAAAATAATGTGCAAGGAGGTTGTTTTTTGTGGATTATAGAGACAAGAGTATGAATTATGACTTTAGCACCACCTTCTGCTGTCTGGCTGCAGCTGTGATCCTGCTGCCAGGCTGCCACACAGCACAGGACACACACGAAGCGCAATAACAGGACAATAGACTTCTTGACACCCACTCAATTAAGCTACACATACTCACCCTTGCTGTAATTACACACTAACGTTCACTAACACAGTGAAAGCTCCTCCAGTAGCCCCACCACAAGCCTCCACCCCCACACAGACCGATACACACTGTCTATATGCAGGCACATGAACATGCTCACACACTGAAATATTCATACCTTGCCATCTAGAAGCACTGTACCACTGCTTCTTGTGATTTGTTCCCCTGATGAATTGTTCTGCACTTTAGTCGTAACTCGAGTTCTACATTGTCTTCTGCTCACTTCACAAAAATGTCTGAATTCTAAGTGACACTAGTGGTGGAAGACCAGAGATGGTGCAGGGTAAAGGCCATTGAATGCATACTGTATGCTTGTGTAAAGATGTGATGAAGCTGTGAGGAAAAAAACATCAGGATGTTGTCTGAGGAACATGTGCTATGTTAGTAGTAAAGAGGTAGATTCACATTTACAATATTATCATGTGTTAAACACACGTTACTGATGTCTCTACTAATAGTGACAAACAAAGAGACAGCTGAGACATTTTTTTAGTCATTTTGTGTCTTTTTTGGTAATTTTGTGTCTTTTTTTAGTCATTTTGTGTCTTTTTTTGGTAATTTTGTTTCTTTTTTTGTGTCATTTTGTGTCTTTTTTGTGTCTTTTTTTGATCATTTTGTGGTCAATTTGTGACTTTTTTGGTCATTTTGATTCTGTTTTTGGTCATTTTGTGTCTCATAAGAACAGATCCAGTGCTGACTGGGCGGCAACCTCCTGATCGGAGCAGTGAAGCAAACCTGGAAGTACCTTAAACCTGCAATCTTTCAAAAGTCCAACAGGGGTCGCTAACGGCGGTTGCAAAATAACTCCGGTCCTATCTATCTCAATACAAAATGAGACGACCTCGTAAAAAAATATTGTGGCAACATTATGCTCTCAAACTAGCCTGGGTATACCCAGACTGCCTTGCGCGCTCGATTTAATTTCGAACTGCCAAGGGGTCTGGAAACCAGAGAGCTTTCTTAGCCCTGTTTTAGGGATCCAATCACAGAACGGGGAGGGACGGCAAGACGATGACGCGTACTACCCGGCAGACGGAACTTGTAGTTTTCTTACAGATCCAACATGGCTGCTGCAGATGCGAAACTCTCTTTAGCTGTAGATGGTGTTTTAAATAGTTTAGAGCAAAAGTTGAAAGGCGAAAGGTCTCTGGGCGGCTCCGCTGTCCCCCGGCTCGTAGCGAGATCACCGGCGTTACGGTAGTGGGGCTAATAGCGGTAGCTATACGCTACCGTTACGGCGTTACTGTAGCGGGGCTATTAGCTATTAGCCACTAGCCGCTAACACCGGTGATCTGGCTACGAGCCGGGGGACAGCGGAGAAAACTCTTTATCATTATTATTATTATTATTATTATTATTAGTGCATGACTACAGCTGTTAAAGTAACTGACAGCTGATCCAGCTGTGATCCACCGCCATCATTAGAAACAGACATCGCTTCACGTGACGCTTCGGAAGAAAGGACTTAACCAGGTAAAAAAGTCTTGTTGAGATTTAAAAAATCTCTTTTACAAGAGAGACCTGGCCAAGAAGGCAGCATAAAAGTGACAAGTTACAACATTTAAAACACAGTGTGCAAAGTAAAAAACATTTAGAAACATATAATAGAGTATAAATGAATGAGGCCCAGTGTTTGCTTGTTTTTTGACCATGTAGCCTGTCAGTAGAAAGAAGACCTCTCCTCAGATTCAGTTGAAGTCACACAGGAGGAGAACGGCGAGGAGTTTATTCGCTGCGTTTCCTCCTGCTGCTGCCTGTTTGTGCTCCTGCTAGCTCAGCTGGAGAGCCACTATTAATAGACTGAGCTACCTTCAGATGGTGCTCGCTCCACCCAGCAGCTCTCCTCACAGCTCCATCAGCCAGCTTACACTGCAAATATAGGTTTTCTATAAATGAGGAAGAAAATCTGCCACAGATTAAAGATGCCTGAACTGTCAACAAGCTGCCATCAGACACAGAGACATGGAGCCTGAAGCAGCTGCTGCCAGACTGTCTGTCTGTCTATCAATAATAATTCAAAAATAAAAAAAAATAAAAAATAAAAACAATAAAAAATAATAATAATTCACCATCTCAGAGTGATTGCACATACAGAGTGCTATTAGCGGTGTGCCATATCGTATCGTTCAAAATTATACCGGTATAATTTTTTTATGGGTAAAAAATATGCATATCATGATATTGTCAACATTCCTACTTGTTGCCGTAGTGACGTAAAGGTTACCATTAATGACCTAGACCAGGGGTGTCAAACTGTTTTGGCCCGCAGTGTAATTTTATTTGGCCCACGAGGCAATACCAAATAATTATCTTATTATTGTACTATAAAAGCTGACCCGCCGGTATTATATGGCGTATTTACAGCTAATACTACAAATCCCACAATGCCCTGCTGTTGTTTTGGCGCGTCAATCAGGACAGGACCCAGAAACGCTCCTCGGTGACAGTCGTCATAGCAACCTCAAGCTAGAGCTGTCTCCCAGCTACCCCTTCCCAAAGATGGAGAAAAGAAAGGCAGAATTTATTAACCTGTTGAAAGAGTTTATTTTGATATTTAAATCAGAAGGATGCAAATAGAAAAGAGGCATACGATTTTTATTTATTTTTTATTTAATAAATTAATGACATTGATGTGTTTTTTTATTTGAAATTTGATTTCCATCTTCTCCGTCTTTTTGTTTCTGTTTTTGGTCATTTTGTGTCTTTTTGAGTCTTTTTTTTTAGTCATTTTTTGTCTTTTTGTTTGTCTTTTGGTCATTTTGTGTCTTTTTGTGGCTTTTTTTTTGTCATTTTGTGTCTTTGTGAGTCTTTTTTTTGTCATTTTTTGTCTTTTTGTTTCTGTTTTGGTCATTTTGTGTCTTTTTTTGGTCATTTTGTGTCTTTTTGTGTCTTTTAAGTATTTTTTTGTCTTTTTGTTTGTCTTTTGGTCATTTTGTGTCTTTTTGTGTCTTTTTTTGTCATTTTGTGTCTTTGTGAGTCTTTTTTTTGGTCATTTTTTGTCTTTTTGTTTCTGTTTTGGTCATTTTGTGTCTTTTTTTGGTCATTTTGTGTCTTTTTGTGTCTTTTTTTGTCATTTTGTGTCTTTTTGAGTCTTTTTTTTAGTAATTTTGGGTCTTAAAATGTGATTTTGAATCTTTTTTCAACTTTCAAAACACTATCATGCTCAATAAAGAATTTTAAATGTTGCAAATGTGAACAAAGGTGTCAAATCTAACATATAAGAGGGTTCCATCCAGTTCTATCATTTTATACTAAATCTATTTGAGCTTGTCTCCAGTTTTACTTGGTATATCATCATCAAACTGAAACTGGCCTCATGGAGTTTACAGCCAGAACTTTAGAGGTAAATGTACAGTAGGGCTCCACGCTGCTTTGTTTTCTAGTCTGGATTTGGAGCTTTTGGAGACTCCAGAGGGTAAACAGAAAGATAAAGTAAAAAAATAATCATTCTATTTTCAGAGAGGCTTACCTGTGTTATATTAATGACATCACTCTCATTCTGACGTCTGAAGTGACCTCATTCATTTCGATGCCTGTTGTATACATCAGTGTTTAGAGGCAGGTACGGTAACAGTGTGTCCTCCTCTGATCTATATGTGCAGAAAACATTTCTATAAGTGCCTTCCACTCATGCTCATCCAGTGTGCTGTAAGTGCCACGTTGACCTTTTCACATACACTCAGCTGCAGTGCTGCATAAACAGAAGCAGAGTGCTGCAGGCCTGTACACTCAGATCTGTGCACCATCCACTGTTTGTTTTCATTTCTGAAGGTTTCCCTCTCCGTAACGCTTCTCTCTGTCTCTGCCTGCAGCTGATTCAGACTCTGAAGAGGCTGATGAGACCCTCCTCCGTCCAGTTCAAGTCCCCACTGGAGCTGTCTGCAGAGGGTGAGAGCCCTGCACCACACACATCTACACACTTTAGACATTTAGATGTTTATTCCAGCCATGCCACACACTAGGGCTGGACCAAAAGTCATATCCTGATATATGATATATATTCTGATATTTTATCGCAAAGTGAGAGCAAATGTTCTATAAATAATATATATAATAATACTGTATAACAACAGGAGTACCTTTTTTTTTCAATCAAAGCTCCATAAAGTATATATTGTATATTGTTAAATGTCTTTTTCTTAGATTGTCTATTTTTTATCTTTATCTTAAAGGGAAATAATTTTGTGTGAAAATTTTGTGGTCGGCTGTAACAAAGAAATTTCCCCGCTGTGGGATTAATAAAGTCAGATCTAATCATCTAATCTAACCTAAAGTACACATTTAAATAAAATAAAAACATCTTAACACACTAGGGCTGGACCAAAAGTCATATCCTGATATATTTAGGCTGAATATCGGTATATGATATGTATCCTGATATTTTATCGCAAAGTGAGAGCAAATGTTCTATAAATAATGTATATATATATATATATATATATATATATATATATATATATATAAAAATACTGTATAACAACAGGAGTACCTTTTTTTCAAATCAAAACTCCATAAAGTACACATTAAAAAAACAAAACATCTTAAATAAAAATAGCCTATGAAATAAAATAGGCCAATCTTTTTCCGAAATAAATATATTTAAATGAGAAAAGAATAACAAACATTACAAAAGAACTAAATATGACAAACCCTAATAAGGAAAATATATATATATATATATTTTTTTTAATTATTATTTTTGGTTAAAGTACACACACTGCAAAAACCAACTGACAAAAGGACAGAAGGTTTGAAATCACAAGTTCACATGCGGCTGAGACTAAGGGGAAGAATTATTTTTCCAGGTTTTTATACCACAATATTTTAATTTTGTTGTGATGATGGCGCTAGACAAAAGGTCTTAGTGTATACAAACCATCAAGAGAAAAAATGAATGTCAGAATGAAATTTGAGGGATAAGAGAAACTTTAAACTGCTGGTCAGGGGATCATCCTCTGGGAACCATGAATGTCTGTACACATCTGTGAAAAAGTGAAATATTTCTGTACACACCAACCTGCCATCCCTACAGTCATAACGCCCACATGGCAAAGAAAATCTTGATATATGCACAAACAATAAGAGTTTCATTTTCCCAAGAACAAAGTCCACATGAGGTTTGCTGTCAGAAATGTAACATACCAGCTCTGCGTGTGCTTATTATAATGTGTGTCGGCACCTCTGCAACCTAATCTGAGCTGCTAAAAGGAAGAAAAAAACGATTAGCCACACAACTAGCCCTCACTTTAACTCTATGGAGTCTATTTTGTCAATTTTTGAAGCCTTTTCATGTCTTTTTCGTGTCTTTTTTGGTCCTTTTGTGTCTGTTGTTGTGTCTTTTTTAATTATTTTGTGTCTTCTGTGTTTTTTTGTCATTCTGTCTTCTCATTTTATGTCCTTTTTTAGTCATTTTGTGTCCTTTTTTAGTCATTTTGTGTCTTTTTGTTTCTCTTTTGGTCATTTTGTGTCTTTTTGTGTCTTTTTTGGTCATTTTGTGTCTTTGTGAGTCTTTTTTTAGTCATTTTTTGTCTTTTTGTTTCTCTTTTGGTCATTTTGTGTCTTTTTTTGGTCATTTTGTGTCTTTTTTTAGTAATTTTGTGTCTTTTTTTTGGTAATTTTGTTTCTTTTTTGGGTCATTTTGTGTCTTTTTTTTTAGTTTCTGTCATAAATGTAACATACCAGCTCCATTTTAAATGCATGACCTACTTAAATCAGCAAGCATGACCTTTACTTCAAAAAAGCCAATATAATGAGTGATGAGCCTCCCACAGAAAATCATCTACAGCTCAATAACAAACATTGTGCTCCTGCAACAACATTGGTGCTGTCAGCACAATTGATGACATGTAAATTTCCATCAATAAGGTGACAGAGTCATCAAGTGTGTTTATATTGATCTGATTGGATTCACATTACATCAGAACCTCAGCAGGAAACAAATCTGTGTGAAAAACACTAAGAGCAGACATGGTGTGTCACATGAAATATACTGCAATGTACACTAAACATACAGGCCCTCATTTATGAAACCAGCATAAGTCAGAAAGTGAGCGTAAAGTGGGCGTACGATCATTTCTACACAAGGCTCGGCATTTATCAATTTTGTTCTTAAGAAAAGGCCCAATATTTTTGTTGCTTAAGCTTATGTTTTCAGTCATTAATCAATGGTATACTAAAAATCCATGTGAAAAAAAAAACTTCTCACTGTTCTCAGGTCAAATATTTATGTGCGATTAAAATGCGATTCATTTCGATGAATTAATTGATTACAAAGCCTCTGATTAATTAGATAAATTTTGTTAATCGAGTCCCGGCCCTAAAAATGACCATAAAACATGTTTATTTCTAGGAACAGTGTTAGATGATTAGAGCCCTTTTTTCCATTTTTACAGAATGCCACGCCTGCCTCGTCCCATCTTACCTTTACACTTGAATAAATATTTTTGTAATATCAAATTAAAACGATCATATCTTGTTACGGGGCTTTAAAAAAAAGCCAAACACCAGCGTGATCATAGACCCCAGAGGGTTAAGTCAGCTGTTCTCAACCTTGGGGTCGCGAAATGATTTCTGGGGGTCGCCAAATCATTTTGGAAGTCAGCTCTGTCTCCACTGTGTTAAAGTGTTCATGTGTTTTGTCTTTTTTTGTCATTTTGTGTCTTTTTTTTGGTAATTTTGTGGTCAATTTGTGTCTTTTTTTGGTCATTTTGTTTCCTTTTTTGGTCATTTTGTTTCTTTTTTGGGTCATTTTGTGTCTTTTTTGGTCAGTTTGTGTCTGTTCTAGTCATTTTGTGTCTTTTTGTGTCTTTTTTGGTCATTTTGTGTCTTTGTGAGTCTTTTTTTGTTGTCATTTTTTGTCTTTGTGTTTCTCTTTTGGTCATTTTGTGTCTTTTTTTGGTCATTTTGTGTCTTTTTTTAGTCATTTTGTGTCTTTTTTTGGTCATTTTGTGTCTTTTTTTAGGTCATTTTGTTTCTTTTTTGTATGATCTGAACTGTGCGTGTGAGACTGTGTTCAGTGAGCGGGGGTCACGGACAACATGCATGTTATATTGGGGGTCGCAACTCAAAAAGGTTGAGAACTACTGGGTTAAGTAACAAAGTGTTCATGTTCTGACGTGGTTCACGATAAGAAGAAAGGCAGAGTGTAACTGTGTGTGTGTGTGTGTGTGTGTGTGTGTGTGTGTGTGTGTGTGTGTGTGTGTGTGTGTGCTCTCTGCAGGTAAAGAGATGATAGAGACGTACTTTGACTTCCGTCTGTTCCGTCTGTGGAAAAGCCGTCAGCACTCGAAGCTCCTGGACTACGACGACCTGCTGTGATTCGACCCGCGCTCCGTTGGCCTGTCGGCCGGAGATCTCACTTCTAAAGCTGCTGAACGGTGACTGGCCGTTAGCTTGAAGGGCCCCGAGAGGCCCCTAGACGGGCTCTGCGGCAGAGCTGGAGCGGCGAACAGGGTGGCCTGTTCATTCAGCCAGCGGTCTACTTTTTCTCCCTTATCCATTTTTCCTTTCTGCCTATCTCTCAGAGAAAAAGAGAAAGAGCGGTACAAGAAAAAGGGACTCATCATCCTAGCCTAAATGTGTCAGAAGTCTGGAGTTTAGAGAGGATGTTAGATAAAGGAGTGACGGCCGGGCGGAGGAAGTTGTCTGCTCTGTGAAGACGGAGGCTCATAAGGACGGAAGTCTTTTATTTTTCAGGTGTGGAAATGATTCACAACAGGATTTAGAGCTTCTGTGTAAATAAACAAGTGCTTACTGGAGCCTGAGAGAATAGATCTCCAGCTCCTCTCTCCATGCTTTCACTTAGTCTTATTCCGATTTAGAGAGCTTTTTTAAAACTCAAACTAATGTGTTAGTATTTTGTAAGGACTGTTGAATTAACTCAGGTTAAATCCCTTGTTTGATACTCAGAATTGTACTCACTATTGGCAACAAACTGTAGATCAGAATGAAGGCCTTGATCTTCAGGGACGTCATATTTTAACGTGTGTGTGAAGAGAGAAGGTTTTCTATATTTTCATAGTCGACTGTAGCCGAACAGACAGATGTGTCGTCACATTACAGCTACATGCTGTCGCTTCACAGCTGCTGATCCTTTTCAGTGTGTTTGTGTTAGTTGGAGACTCTGACACCAGCCTCTTTACACTGGCAGTGTCTTTATTACAGTCGCTTATCTAAGACTTATCTTGAATCACTCAAAGTAGCAATGGAGTGGGGGAGGTTAATAATCATTTCCCTTGGAGGTTTTTTTCTTGGTTTTTTTCTCCTCACCACCAAATTATTGCTTATTATTCTCTTAAAGGCAGTGATTGAGCATTTCAGTGTAGATCAAATCATCTTTCGCTGCAGCTGACGTTTATTTTGTGCTTATGTTGAAAAACAGCAACTTAATACTGCACTTCCATTATGATGCAGAGGTTGAGATATCCTGACTTGTATTCTCCATCATTGGTCTAGACGGAATTGTCCAAAAAGTGAAAGTGAGGAGCATTTATGGGTACAAGTCGGGAACTGGCCTACTTATTACTTATTTCAAGGGTGCTGAATCAAAAAAAATGATTCCCAAGCGAAATTTTGAGTTTTTGACCTTTTCATTTGCATATCAAATAGCGGCCAAATTGCGGCCAAATTGCCCATCTTGCTCAGTCGTTGGACCATTCCCCCTTAGTTTTTTTGTAAGTAGGCAATCAAAGATGAGGAAATTAAGTTTCTGGATCTATAGTCTAGGGTCAGAGCAAGGATATAGTGGAGGCTCAGTGTCTTTTTTATGTATATTTATATATATATATATATATGCAAAATACCAACTTTTAAGGTGAAATTAAGCATTATTTGTGTCATTTTTTAAGGCCAACATAAATATACAATCATTCACTTTTAAATGTTCCAGTTGGTATTTTGCATATATATATATATATGTACATAAAAAAGGCACTGAGCCTCCACTATATTCTTGCTCTGACCCTAGACTATAGATCCAGAAACTTAATTTCCTCATCTTGATTGCCTACTCACAAAAAAACTAAGGGGAAATGGTCCAATGACTGTGCAAGATGGGCAATTTGGTGGCCATTTGATATACAAATTAGAAGGTCAAAAACTCTAAATTTCGCTTGGGAACCTTTTTTTTTTTTACTCAGCACCCTTGAAATAAGTAAAGTAGGCCGGTTCCTGACTTGTACCCATAAATGCTCCTCACTTCTTCTAGAAGGCCTTTTTTTTTAAATCCATCTGGACTATCAGAGTCTACAAACGCTGTAACAACATTTACATTTCTCATAATGCAACTGGATAGCGTATTTTAATTATCCTGCTTTATGTCTTTTAAACTCTGAACCACAATATTTGTTGAACAGGCTTTTTGTAAAAACGTAAAATTGAAGTCTGAAGCCCAAGCTGAGAAACCCTGACAACACTATGACATAATCGATAAAAAAAAATAATATTAGAGTGCCCCTTTAAACCTTTGATGGACAACATATAAACACCTTCTAATGCACAACATGGGTCAAAAATGACCCACATTCATTTCCCATGTTATTTCAGGCTTGCTGTGTGAGGGAATCTCTTTTTTTTTTATTACAAAAGATCATTAAATCCGTTTTTCCTTTCATACTTTATGAAGAAAAATAGTTTTTTTAGTATTACATCAAGTTAACACACATGGGTAAAAAATGTGCCTTGTGCATTAGAAGCGTAGTGATTCTAAATTCACTAAATTCTAGCTTATAAATAAGGGGAAAAAATCAGAAGTCCAAAGTTAATTTTTCTCATCTTCCTTCTTGGTATTTATGAAAGAGGTAAAAGAAAATAAAAATGATTAATTAGTGATTAAAAAAAGGGGTTTTATCCAAAAAATTAAGAAATGAAAAGAAAAATTAGGACATATTGAATTGAGAAGGTCGGTTACTAACTGCTGTTACTTTTAACTAACAGGTAGGGCTGCAACTAATGACTATTTTCATTATCGATTAATCTGTCGATTATTTAAATTATGGTCAATATAATGTATAAAAATATCAATCAGTGTTTCCCAAACCACAAGATGACGTCCTCAAATCTCTTTGTCACAAACCAAAGAGATATTCAGTTTATTGTCAAAAAGGAACAAAGAAGCCAGAAATATTCACATTGAAGAAGCTGAAATCAGAGAATTTGGACTTATTGTCTTTAAAAAAACAATTATTCAATTATCAAAATAGTTGACAATTAATTAAATAATCGATTATTGTTCGATTAATCGATTTATTGTTGCAGCTCTACTAACAGGTTGCTCTTTTAATGCTTTTTTTTCTTATTTGGAACAGTGTAATTGCTGGTATTCTTACTGATTTAGTCAGTAGCATTGCTCCATTTCAATCTTTTACAAGGGTGACCATGTTCTCTATTATATATCCTCCTGCAAATATGCAGCTTTATTATTTGATAAAACTCATTGTTTGTGTGTTCTTGAATTTATAATTGTCTTCAGATGTGTTAACATGAAGATGGAATGATGAGAAAAGACTTTTTGGTCCTCGTTTAATTTAGATTCAAGTCAAGGAAGGAACCTGTGGAGGAACATGAGCTCCAGTAGTACAACATGTTTCATATCCTTCCTTACTTTCTGTCCCACTGAGCGGCTGACTGAGCCTTTTCACTGACTGTATATTCATGTCTGCTGTTATTGTTGCTTCCTGATCCGTGAGACTGCTGGAGGCAGCAGGATGCTTTCATCCTAATGAGGACAGAGAGCTCTATAAGGAGAGCTGCACCACCCGTGGGACATTGAAGCATTTGAATTAACTCCTTATTGCCAGTGAGGATATCAAGATGCTTTTAAATATAACTGAAGTTAGTAACTGTATTAACACTGTTGTATGATATAAATGCTTTTTACAATAAGTGTGTCTAATGAAAGGTGCTTCATCCAAGATGGCTTGTAGAACCTGATAATGTAATAAATTCCAGATAATGTAATAAAAATCTGGACTTGAGTCCATTGAAAATGTAATAAAACCTGATAATGTAATAACTTCCCGATAATGTAATAACCCCGATAATGTAACAAAAATCTGGACTTGAGTCCACTGAAAATGTAATAAAACCTGATAATGTAATAAATTCCCGATAATGTAATAACCCCGATAATGTAATAAAAAATCTGGACTTGAGTCCATTGAAAATGTAATAAAACCTGATAATGTAATAAATTCCCGATAATGTAATAACCAGATAATGTAATAAAAATCTGGATTTGAGTCCATTGAAAATGTAATAAAACCTGATAATGTAATAACTTCCCGATAATGTAATAACCCCGATAATGTAATAAAAATCTGCACTTGAGTCCATTGAAAATGTAATAAAACCTGATAATGTAATAACTTCCCGATAATGTAATAACCCCGATAATATAATAAAAATCTGGACTTGAATCCATTGAAAATGTAATAAAACCTGATAATGTAATAAAAATCTGGACTTGAGTCCATTGAAAATGTAATACAACCTGATAATGTAATAACTTCCCGATAATGTAATAAAAATCTGAACTTGAGTCCATTGAAAATGTAATAAAACCTGATAATTTAATAACTTCCCAATAATGTAATACACTTTTTACCAATAATGTAATAAAGTATAACATTAATGGGAGGTTATTTCATTATCAGGTTAGCCTTCATTTCCCAAGTCCTGATAATGTAATAATTCCCCAATATTGTAATAATTTAACAGCAGACCACCCATTACTTGGGTTCAAGTGGTGATACTGTGTATCAACTCTAGCTCAAGAGCTCTAGCGCCACCAACAGGTCAAAGTTGAATCTTTATTCACTTTTGATCAAAGGATGTATCACTGGAACCCTTGGGCCAATCCAAGCTCAATGGGGTTTTTCGGCCATATTGGATTTTCCGCCATCTTTGATTTGATCAAAAACCTCCCATTAATGTTATACTTTATTACATTATTGGTAAAAAAAAAGTGTATTACATTATTGGGAAATGCACTTTATTACATTTTCGGGGTTATTACATTATCGGGAATATATTACATTATCAGCTTCTACATGGCTGAAGAGCTTTTCTGCCTGAAGCCTTTATGTTGGATGAAGGACACATGGAGGTAACAGATACTGGCCTGTGCTGTATCTCCTTCCTGTGGTTCACTCTTTGTGTTTCAGTACATTCTGATTCAGGTCTGTGCTCTGGTTGCATCAACATGTTTAAGCATTCACACTGCAGTCAACTCACTGTAGCATGTACATCTCTGTCAGATGAAGCGTGATAGGTTTGAATAATTACTGTAACACCATGGTGGTAAACAATATGTGTGACAGAATTTGATCTGACAACATTTGTTAACAATCCACCAACAGCAGCACAGGTTTTATAGCGCTATCTGTCCTGTACGTGCTATAAAACCAACATGTAGCTGCTGAGAGAACCAGGGGCCGGATTCACAAAAATGTTCTTAAGATAAAACGAAAGACACTTCTTAAGAAAAAAAAAACAAGATGTTCCTAAGAATGTTCTTAAATGCTATTCGCTATTTTTTTCTTCTTTTAAGAATTTTCGTATGTCTTGGGAACTTCTTAGTTTTCTCACTTAGGAAGTTCTTAGATTTTTAATTTAAGATTACTCGCCAGAAAACCAATTGCGGGCATTATTTTGAGAAAAAAGTTACAAATTTATGGCAAAAAGATCTCAAATAAATGGTAAAAAAGTTACAAATTTATGAGGAAAAAATCTCAAATTAATGGTAAAAAAGTTACACATTTGTGAGGAAAAAATCTCAAATTAATGGTAAAAAAGTTACAAATTCATGAGAAAAAAATCTCAAATTAATGGTAAAAAAGTTACAAATTTATGAGAAAAAAATCTCAAATTAACGGTAAAAAAGTCACAAATTTGTGAGGAAAAAATCTCAAATTAATGGTAAAAAAGTTACAAATAATGGTAAAAAAGTTACAAATTTATGAGAAAAAAATCTCAAATTAACGGTAAAAAAAGTAACAAATTTGTGAGAAAAAAATCTCAAATTAACGGTAAAAAAAGTTAAAAATTTGAAAAAAAAATCTCAAATTATTGGTAAAAAAGTTGATGAGATTAAAGTGGCAAATATACAAGAAAAAAATGCACAGATTTATGAGATTTAAAGTGGTGAATCAGCAAAAAATTAAGTTTTTTCCCCAATTTTTTTCTTGTAAATCTGCAACTTTTTCGCGCAGATTTGCCACTTTACATCTCTTCAATCTGCAACTTTTTATAGTTCTTTGCCCGATAAAGGGTTAAGAATGCTTTGTGAATCTGGCCCCGGGCTTTTATCTATCATTTCACAAGTTGTATATTTCTGATATTTTATAAAGAACTCTCCCTGTTCTCATGTGTTGTGGATGTGGATGCAAACTTTAAACTACTCCATGTGCACTTATGTACAGGATATTTCCACTGCTCTTACTTTCTGTGGTTAGCTCCAACACTTTGTCCATTGACTTATTATTTCCAGTGGCTTCCACAATAATGTTAAAGATATTGTAAATCAAAGCCAAAACTTCCTGCAGTAATGTTTCACATTAAAAGCCTACCACCAGCTTAATCAGCATAACCTCTCATATTTCCGGTATGCTTTTAATTTGTAACATTTGCAGGAAGTGCTGACCTCCGCTGAGGGTAACAGCTCTTTGTACAGATTAATGAGTGCTGTGGAAATGTACATGATGCTGAATTTATCATGTGAACTAGTAACTCCACCCCTCCTCAGGTTGAGCTTTTATTGTAGACTTTTTAGAATACTGGCTTTTAGTACAACTTCAATATGGCTAGTAGGTGCTGCCATTGTTATAGAGAATCATGCTTGTTCACAGAATGATACCAAACTCTAAATGAATGTACTGTCCATTCATGTTAAAAATCATACTTCCTTTTTGTGTAGGTTTCCTCAAACATTAGATCCTCACTGGATTATGTGTGCTCAGTTATCTGTGACCTTTGTAATTGTTGTACATTCATAATTTTGCTTCATATTGATACGTATTTGTTTAAAGATCACCTACTCTTCTGTAGCAATATACTCTGTATGAATATTTCTGTATGTGTACTTTACTAAATCTGTAAAATGTACAAGATATTGAACATTGTTAAAGGTATTAGTGTGTACTAGCTTTGGATTGACAGTGCTGTGTGATGGAGTTTATTCTCCCGGAGTGCAGTCGACTCGTCTGGTTTCTCCTCTGCTGTGAGGTGAAGTTAAGGCCAAACCCCAGGGCCCAATTACATCTCTGCTCAAATGTTGTAAATGCATCTCAAGTCAATAGATTTAATCCTGCTGCAGTTGAGTTACACTGACACAAGCTCTATGGATTCCTAATGATTTTCTGATCACTATGAAACATTGCTGACTACACTGCCCTACAAAGTCTAACTGCAGTAACTAAAAATGAACTCCTTGATATCTGTTTTATCTTGGGACAAAGTTTTAGATTTCGGTAACCCTTCCTTTTACAGTCCGGTAATAACCAGGTAATTACCCAGTATTTAAAGTATATAGTTACCTGATATTTACTAGATTTTCCTGAATATTTACCAGGTATTTACCCAATAATTACCTGGTAGATATCCTGCAATTTCATATTGTAGACAATAAACCCACTGAATGTGTCTATATGTGACTTTGTTAGGGTGATAAACTTATATATTTACCTATTTACTTATATATTTACCTGGTACTTACCAGGTATTTACTCAAAAACTAGCACATATTTACCTGTAACTACCACTTATTTACTTGTAGTTACCGGATATTTACCTGTAAATACCAACAAGTTACCTAGTATTTACTAGATATGTACTGAAAACTACCAGGAATTATAGATTATGTATTACCAACCTGTGTAGTGACAGTGAGGGTAGAAATGACTCTGATATTTACCTGTAAGTACTTGGTAATTACAAGATAACTACATTTAATTACCTGTTATTACTTGAAATAAGTATCTTATTACCAGGTAATTACCGACTGTAAAAGGAAGGGTTAGCAAGATTTAAATTTTGCGTTATTTCAGAGAAATAATTATATATAAAAACCACAAAATCAAGCAGTAATTGCACTTACCACAGTCTGCTCTGAATATATGTAATAATTTAAACATAAAAATAATAGAAATTATAAGTTTATTAAGACTAAAATATAACATTACTTTATAATATTAAGTCTAAAATACAACATTACTTCATAATATTAAGTCTAAAATACGCAAATATTTGAATAGAGTTGTTAAACACTTTTAATACACTTCTAACAAGATGAATTTGAAAATGTTTATTCGCTGAAAACAAAATATAAAAGAGTGCAGTAACTACGATTTCGCGGTCAAAGGTCAAATAAATCATCACGATTTTTGAGCATAAAAATGACATCATCAATACATGTAGAAATAAGTATCATATCACTTATCTACATGTAACCAATTTGGCTGGCCAGTTAAAACATGTTGAAAAACTTTAAAGCAGTTTTTCTGAGTTATATCTTTTGTGTAGTTACTGCAGTTAGACTTTGTAGTGAAGTATACTGGAGATCCATTATCTAAAACATGAAGCAAGAGCAAGAGGTGTGAAATGTTTGGCAGAAATTCATAAGCTACAGAATTAGCAGTGAATAGCTCAATAACTGAAAGTAGTACAGCAGATAACATGCTGCAGAAGTCTGACTGGTTGCTTTTAGGAATATAATTGTTAAATGTTGGCTAAGGCCACATTGCATTTACACCATTTACTGTAGTTGATATTTCTCAGATGCAATCTGATGAACCAGGCTGCAGGCTGTCTCTGGATGGATGGTCTAAGACAGGGGTCGGCAACCTTTACTAACGGAAGAGCCATTGTCGGCCAAAATAAGTGAAAACCGTCGGAATGGAGCCACAAACCTAATTTTGAGCCATAGAATGGACATAAAACAGTCTACTAAGTCTAGATTAACATTAATAACAGGTCATAATGAGCATTTTATTATATGATTTTGTCAGAATGCAGATGAGAGGCTGGAAACCGAAGAACTATCTCAGGAGATTTGGAACTGAAAGCTATAGCCTAGCAAGGAAAACTCAACTTGAAGTTGGCTAAATTTGGAGGTTAGGGTGCCGGCCCGAGCTAGAATGCACATATTAGTGGACTAAAATGTTTTTAAAACATATTAAATGCCATTTCTGGAATGCCCTGCTTAGCCTGCTGCCCCCGCGACCCAGCCCCGGAAAATTGATGGAGGGATATAATGTACACATTTTTACAATTGAAGAATACAAATTGCTTTGGGCCTACACCATTGAGAAAATAAATCAAGTGTGGCTCCGAAGCTGCAGGTTGCCGACCCCTGATCTAAGATGTTTAGACCTGGGAGTGACCTCATTAGTTATTGAAAAACATCTGATACATCCAGTGCAGAAGACGTTACCTGTTGAAAAGATAACTGCAGTATGAGCAGTGGAGAAAGCAGGAAACCAAACATAATGTTTTGAACATGGAACATCTCAGAGAGTCACCACACAAGGATAGACTTAGGCCCCGTTTACATGATGACGGTCTGAACAGGAGATGCAAAAGTGGCGTCGCGTCTTCACTTTTTATTCCACGTTTAGATGAGTGTTTTCGGGAGGAAATCTGCATGCATACGGTGACGCTAAAGTGTGTGAATGTGATTGGGTATGCAGCCAGGCGGCATCACTGAAAGCCATAAGAGCATCTTTGGGCATGTGGAAGTTTTCACGCCACACATTTTCATCAGCTACTCCTTCCACAAAGTTCTCCACCATCACTAGATCTCCCAGGTCTCCTCCAAAGCCGCCTGGCTTGTTTATTTCCTGTACTGGAGCATGTATGTGACGTAAACGCGTACGTGACATGAGCAGATCTGAGCAGAGTTTTGTGTCTTGTCAGTGTAGACGGACACGCTACGGAGGAGAGGATTTAACTTTTCCACTTTGGAGGCTGGTTTCAGATTTTTGCATTTTTAAAGCAAGGAGTGATGGTTTTTGTGGAGAGGTAGAGTTGGGTATCGTCTGCGTAGCAATGAAATTGTAGTCCATGGTGGCGTATGATGTGACCGAGGGGTAGCATGTACAGGATGAATAGGAGGGGACCAAGCACCGAGCCTTGGGGGACACCATGTGTGACAGGGAGGATATGGGATTTGCAGTTATTGATGGAGATGTAGTAAAATCTGTTAGAGAGGTAGGATTTAAACCAGGAGAGTGCTGAGCCAGGGATGCCAATGCATGATTGCAGACGACTAGGATGGAGTGGTCGATGGTGTCAAAAGCCCCAAAAACGCCGTCACTGTGTAAACGAAAGGCACTTCCGATAAAATATTTTGTCGTTTTTGCCCGCAAGCGTCCTCGTGTCTAAGAAACAGCAGACAAACTGTGGCCATGAAGAGAGAACTCACGTCTCTCAGATGCCAGAGACCCTTTAATGATGACTTGTATTCATATTAGCAGAAATCGATTACTCAAGAGTCGAGTGAGTGAGCGAGCAGCACACACAGTTTGACTTGTCGTGCTGGCTCACTGAGGCAGCCATTTCCATTTCCTGAAAATATAATTACACAGATCAAGAACGCCTGTCCTCTCTTGTTATTTTCCAAATGAAACTGTGTCACCATTGAGGAAAGAAGACCCCCTCCCAGCTGAAATTATTAATAAGCATTGTTGTGCCCTCTTGCTGGTTTGTGTGAAGATTGCCAGGGCTCAGTTGGGAGTGTGATTGAGTTTGATGAGAGTGATGGATTGATTGCCTTGACACCAGTCAGGCTCTGATTGAAGAGTGAAAAATAATGTGTTTATGTAACGACTGTTTCACTTTGCATCAACTTGTGAGTCCTCTAACTGAGCTTTCATAGACTAACACAGCAGATACTGTTGGAGTGATAGATGTTAAAATAAGGTTTATCATCCATGTATCCTGATTATTAAAGTCTTGTTTATTATGGAAGGTATAATAGCAAATAACATTACTGTGTATCTGATGATTTTGATACTAGAAAAAGTTAGGAGCTTTTTTGAGTTCTTCCTTAGAATAAACATTATAGATGGAACTTTAATCCAAACTTATTGCGTCTGAACTACTAGCAAAGAAATGTTGTTGCATTGCACAATGTTAGTAATAACCTGTGAGAAAAATGATTGTTTTTAAAGCATTTTTCCATTAAAGCTTAGCTCTATAGAGCATGTGTCATTGTGTTATTGACTGAGTGATGACATTAATCCAGTGGGAGGGTTCGGGGTCGAGTCTCAGTGGCAAAAACACCACATTAACACCACTTTTTTTTATGTGTTGCTGAAATGTGCTTTGGATGGAAGTCTCTAATACATTTTCCAAAATATTAATGTTCACTTTGAGTGCAAGTTGCATGACATTTCTCTTGAGTGTTCATGCAGTAGATGACATTAAATTACATTAGTCCTTTGTGGAGATTTTAAATCACTGCAACAGAGAAATGTGGCCTTGCTAAGAGTAAGATATTGAGAGTAAAGATACAAGACAGTAATCATCAAATGACACCTACAGCTACTGACACATTTGCCACTAATGTCCAAATACATAGTAGTTTCTCAAAGCTGACACTATGTAACCTTTTAAAGAAGAAAAAACTGTCTAAAGCACTCAAGAGCCTGAACAAGATTAAAAAACCTACAGCCATGTTAGGCTGTAGAAAATGCTCATGCTTACTCACTCACTTAAAGGTGCAATATGCAGGATTTCCATAAAGATGTAGTTTAAAGATTTCCATGTATCGACACATGAAAAATCATTCCTCTCAATCATCACTTGCATCACATTCTCATCTCAACTAGTCAGATACTGAAACCTTTAATGGACCTTGGAGTCTGATAGCAACGCACACTGAACCCCTTTGTTTGGTTTTGGATTTCCTGGTACTTACATGAATAGTGGATTTTCAAAATAAACTTTATTTTCTAAATATTTACTCAGTCTCAGTTCTTGCCAGAAAAACACAATCGGCTGTGTTTATTTTGAAATCTCCCTGATCCTCCGTGTATTTAATGGATCAAACCTTGGCCCATTACATGCCTTGTGTCTGAGGTTGATTTGCTGATCAACAAAGCTAAATGGTGTGTTTACAAAAAGCAACCATCAGTCCTGCATAGTATGCCTTTATTTACCTCACTTGACTTTAATGGCTTGTGATGTGATGGACCCTTGTGGCAAATGATGGTAGTAGAAAGTAGCTATGTTCTAAGCACTATGTACTATGAACATAGTAAACACACTTTTGTTAATTAATTTGATCATTTGTCATTTTATATCACTGAAGAATGCAAATCCCTTGCAAGTCGAATACAGTAAGACATAAGAAGATATATCATGCTCAAACTAAGAAACTTTTGTTTATTGTAAATATATACACTCATTCTGAATTTGATGCATTCTGTTCTTATTTACATTTTTCCCAGTGTCCCAACTTTTTTGGGATCATGATTATAAATGTCCCCTGCAGTGCAAATATTGTTGCAAGCTGTAGCCCCTCTGTGAGTAACAAATATTATTAGCTCAACAGATGGAGGTAACATATGTGCAGAGGCTGCAGAAGTGCATTGTTAGCTGGCAGCGAGGAAAATAAGGATTTATTAGAATCATGGCTGATTGAGTTTACATGTTAAAGGTACAGACTAAACACTATGAAAGCTACAATGTTACAGAATACAGACGTAGAGGGACTGCTAAAACCAACTGACAAAAATAAGAAAGAAATAACTAGAATTAAGCAAATACATGCTTGAAGTAAAATTATTTGCCAGTGGAGTAAGTAAATTTTTCTTTGTAAGAATTCTTTTAATAAGTAAAAAAATATCTTGGCACTGTCTTATTTTGAGCAATGGTGGCTTGAATAGCCCAACTGTAGTAACATTAAAATAAGCCAGAAATACTTGAAATTAGCACGTTTTGGTGGATAGAAAATGCTTTTGAAATAACATTCAAATTAAATGCAACTAAAACTCTCAATTGGAGCCAATATTTTAGGTAAAAACTCACCATATTCAACAGTTGAAAAGCTTGAAAAGCATGAAAAAGCTCACAATGTCAATCCTAAAAGCAAGTCTTTAAACAATAAGATAATAAATAAAACAGTAACAGTAAAATAATAAGCAGATAATATTAATACTTATCATTAAATAAGCACATAAAGCTATGGTCAGTAGGTAAATTATACTCAAAACAATATAATTAAGATACATTTTCTAGATATAAGAAGAAAATACTTGGTAAGCTTCATGTTTTTTGCAGTGTGATGAATAATTGAACCACAGCAGCACAGGAGCAAAGTTAGTGCTCAGCTCTCTGGAGACATTGAGCAGGAAGAGAGAGGCTGAGGGGTGAGAGAGGACCATCTGATGTGAGAGTGAGCGAGAGACGAGAGTTAGGAGGAGGAAGGTGTGAAAGAGAGCAGGAGAGAAGAAAGAGGAGAGTTTTGACCATCTTCCAGATTTATGATCAGAACAACCTGACAAACAGGGCTGAGCTGCAAATTAATCTCCAGGTTGTCATCTTTCAGATGATGTGCATAACATCTATGTGGCATTAATTGTTGACCTGCTATCTCCCTGTGATGGCCACACAGCCATAAATGTCGGTAATGTTGTTTATAGTTAAGTTTTGTTGTATTTTGGTTCATACACATTATATATTCAGTTAAGTAATCTGTCCACATTTGTTTAACATACTAACTTAGCTACTATTCAAATAAATCACACCGATTTTTTGTTTCATAGAACACACTTTATTTTGACAGTGCATTAGTTTTCGATTTGAAGCGTGCACATTTAGTTAGCTTTTGTACAGTCTGTTTGGTTTAATACGTCACTGTTTACTTTCTTTAGACCAGGGGTGTCAAACTCAAATACACAATGGGCCAAAATTTAAAACTTGAATAAAATCGCAGGCCAACATTGAACAAATAAACCTTTTAATATATACCAAACATGTTTTGCTTTAACATTAAATATGGAACCAGCAACGCTTATAAACATACAATATATAACTAAATAGTACAGACATGCACAATCAAATTTCAAATAAAAAACACATCAATGTCATTCATTTACAATAATAATATAATAATTTGGTATTGCCTCGCGGGCCAAATAAAATTACACTGCAGGCCAAATTTGGCCCGCGGGCCAGAGTTTGACACCCCTGCTTTAGCCATTGGTAATTTCAATTATTAATTTTGTTTGGTTAGTATAGATTGTTTATTTTAGTGAGTTAATTCTCCTGATTTGCTTTGTTTGTAAATTAGCTGTAGTCTTTTGTGTTTAATGTTTGTTAACCCCCTCTTGTGTTTATTATTAATGGCTGATCACCCACTATATAAGTTCCCTCTTGTGTTTAGTCATCAGGGGGGTATTCCAGAAAGCAGGTTCAACAACCTCTGAGTCTATCCCTGAACTCTGAGATGACTTACCCTGAGATGGGAAACTCTGGGTATCCGGTTCCAGAACAGCTGATCTGAGTTAGTTCAATCATCTCTGAGTATGTCAGCCTCGGGTTACGCGCGTGCACAACCACTATAAAAAGCCATCATCAATGGAGCCCCGATTCCACGAGTCACCATGACAACGGAAAAAAAACAAAGATCGACCTATTTCACCGCGGTAGAGTTGGAGATACTCATGCAGTCCTACAGCGAGTATGAGCACATATTTCGCCGAAAAAGTAACACGGCTGCAGCAGCGAAGGAGAGAGAGACTGCATGGGAGAAAACTGCTGCCCGAGTCAACGCGTAAGTTTGAATGTAACACTGACGTAACATTTAACCGTAAGATCGTAGCATTGCCTATAGTTATGATCATAAGTAGGAATTAAATCTAATTTTCATTTAGGTGCAATCCAACAGGAGAAAGGAGGACTTGGAGGCAGTTAAAAATGAAACATAAAAACATTATTCAAAAAGGTAAGACATATTTTGCTAGGCTATGATTGCACCTCACTTAGATTTTTATTTTATTTTTTTAAATTGACTTAGGCTATTAAACAAAGTAAATATTAATTCAGTGGCTACTTCAAATAGTAATTTAAACCCCTAACAAAATGTTGTTTTTCAACGTCCTCTCACTTAATACTCCACTTAGTAGATTAACACTTTATACACATCGAAACACATTTATATTTTATATCTATTGAAGTTATTTAATGTGAGTGCTCGTCCGCGGTGTGTGAGGTTGGTGATATATGGGCGGAGAAGGTTATTGAGATAAATGATACTGTTTGATGAAAAGCGGTAGCGTTCGAAAAGAAAATCCTCTGGAAATGATAAAACGTCTAACCTGGGTCGGAAGATTCTTTCGCGACGTAAAACATTTCTAATCAAAACGGCCTCGATGTCGATCGGATTTCTAAGAAAGGGGCAATCCATATCTAACCGCTTTCTTTGTGTGGGAGGAGACAGGTAGAAACTCTGGGGTTTTTATAGTAAACCTGCAGCGAGCAGGTTATGTTCACAGAGTACGTCACCGCAGTAACGGACCCAGAGTTTAAGTTACCTCTCTTTCTGGAACGGATAACCTCAGAGTTAACAAGCTCAGAGTTTTCACATAACCCGCTTTCTGGAATACCCCTCAGGTCTGTTTGTCTTCTGTTAGTATATTCAAAAAAGGGCTCTTTATTTACTCAAAGTATAAAGCAACAAAATTTTCGGTCAACTGAACAAACTACCTGTTGTCCTCATTGCTGACTGACTCGGTCCCTCACACTCCCCCTAAACATCCACTGCCCACAACCCCCAATTCTCTATAAAGAGAGTCTGATTGCTAAGGGGTTAAAGTTCTGAACTTGGTTTGAATTCACAAATCTTATTCCAATTGTGTTAAATCCCATTGAATGAGAGTATTTAGACACAGAATAGACCTACTGACTATTCTCTATGAGCAACACAGATTCTAAACTGAGGGAATACACTATTTGATTTGATTTAAGTTTATTTCAAATATGAAAACAAATAATAATAAATAAAAAAAAGAGTCAGACAAAACATTTAACATGACAGAATACATATTCGAAAAGGAGTGAGAAGAAGTAAAACTTATAAACTCCCACCCCCTCTCCTTAAATATGACAAGTTAACATCCTTGTCTAAACATGTCTTGTATTACAAAAACATAAATATAATTTACCTATACAGCGAAATTATACATACATACATACATACATACATACATACATGCGCCCACATTTGCATACATACCCAAATACACGCACACATACATATGAAAGGAAAAGAAACAACAACACAAGGAAAAGAAACTAGTAATGCAACTTGTTGGTCTGTAACATTATTATTATTATTAGTAAAGCTACTGAACAAAGCCATGCATTTACATGAATCTGTATGAATCACCACGGTAACCTACATGCATTCATTTGGTGATATAGAAAATCTGAGAAAAGTCCTTTTTTTTCTGTTCTTCCTGAACTTCTGAATGTTTGTAGTGCTCTATGGACATCTAACCACACAGTCTCTGAAAGAAGCCTTCTATAAAATCACACTTGGCATATATAAATAGTTCACTCAATTATTAAACAGTGTGACATTTGCTTGCAAATGAAAGGCAGTAACTCATTTAAACTATCACTTTGGGTTATGTTTTTTGTGCTTGGTTGTTGGTTTTACACCGCTAGTATATTGCAGCTAATAGAATACTGATTACATTTTACATTTAATGATCCAGTATAAAATAACACCAAGGAAGGTTTCATCAGATGTACTGGTGTCTTCTCTGACTGTTCTGACCCTTAATAACACATCTTTGCTCATTAATTCCAGTTTTATACATACACACACACTGCAAAAAAGCCAACTTGTATTTTTTGGCCTAAAACAGTGATTTAATTTGGTAAAACTTGGAAATATAAATTATTGACATTTAGAGCAATAATGTAAGTTAGCACAACAAAGGAAGCCAGTTGTCTGCTAAAAAACAAGTTGGTGAGTTGTTGTTACTTATATCTTTAAGTTGGGGTTCACAACAAGGGACAATAGTTCTGATAACTCTTATTTCTTTGTTGTGAAATTTGGTCATTAGCGAAAGCTAGCGGCTAACTGATGCTAGCGGCTAACTGATGCTAGCAGCGCTGCTTGTTACAGCTACAAGAGTAGCCATTAGCGTAGCATTCTTTTTTTGCAGTGCAGTACTTCTGTGAAATGTCTTCAAATATGTCAGTGAGTACAAAACATGTATTAGTCTATTGATATCTTTCCAGAGGGCCGCTTTGAAAATCGGTATATCAGTTTCTCCCTTCGCTGAAAGGGGTAAAAGGCGGTCAGTGGATCTTAAAGGAAACATTCTTCATGGCTTTCCATCTTTTATGGGAACATGCACAGAACCTGAAGAAGAATACTGGATTAACCATAGACAGTTGATAGCCACCTCTGTGGTACCCCTCTCTGACTGGCACTGTAGATTTTGTGGAGCGAGCTACAAATACCCTTTTTCGACTATAGTAGTTCCAGGGCTGGTTCAGAGCCGGAGCCTAATCTTGAACCAGATCCTAGATTGACAGCCAAAGAACCAGCTCTCGGCCAGGAAAACTGGTTCCAGAGCGTCACCAACTCTTTGCTGGTCTCGAAACACTTATGTCAGGGGCTGACAAGACCAATTTAGCTGGCATCACCTGACAACAAATACTGACATCGCTCAGTGTTAATCATAGACTGTATATAAATAATGGACGTAGTCACCATGATGTCACCCATTGGTTTGTGGCACCATCTTGTTTCTGATACAGGAAGCAGACCATATATGGACTGTGGAGGAGGAGAGGGATCTGATCACTGACTACAGCCTCTCTACACCTCAACCTGACTGAGAGAAGCTGCTGCTAATTCATGTTAGCATTAGCTGGAGCATTAACTGGGATGTTAGTTTTGGCAAAAAAACAAAAACAAAATGTTTGTTACTGACCTCAGAAAACTGAGCAGCGACTCCTTGGAGTGTCTGTTAGTCCAACCAAACGCTGAACAAGACATTTTTACTGAACAAAACGTTCAAATAAACTGTCATTAAGTGAAAATACAGTGAAAGGGTCAAAGTTATGAGACCAAACCGCTAAACGTCCTTTTTTAGATTTTTTGTAATGGGGTATTTGTTGGGTGCCAGATTCAATAAAGTCACGATAAATGTTTCCTTTATTTCCTTTGTCTGATCCATCTCAGCCCCAATAAGTTTATTAAGTCATAAAACCAGATAGATGAAATAGATTTCATATCAACCAAAAAGGTTTACGTATGAAAAAAGGTGACAAAGACGAAAACGAAGGACACTTTCACTATAATTTTAGTTAGTTTTGTAATCACAAAATACAGTTTCAGTTTTAAAAACTCCTGTTTTTATTTTTATTTCAGTTAACGAAAATGTTTTTTCAATTCTAGTTTTCGTTATTTCGTTAGTTTTCGTTAACTATAATAACCTTGATAGGAGCCCATTTTTTTTGTTATTTGCCAGTTTGTTATTTTTGATTTCCCCGCTGCATGGTGTTATGGTTTTTGGTTTCTTTATCTTCTGCCAGCTGCAGGTCTAGCTGCCTGCCTTCAGCACTCTGAGCTCATCGTATCACACCATCTGTGAGTCCTTCCTGCCTGTGCTGCTTCCATCAGCCATAACAGCTCCTGAGTGATGTGAAGGCTTTATTGAACAGCTGACCTTCAACCCTCCCACCCGTCAGCCCTCTCCGCTCCTCTGACAACTCTTCTTCCTGGAAGCTGGTCACAGAGCTGATTTTATAGATTCTGCTGCTTGCCCTGCAGTGCTTCTCTAATAGAATCTCCACTGTCTGCATGAGGTAGTGATGCATCAACAATTCAAATGAATGCAAGCTAAAATTGAACACATCCTTCGTATGGATAGTTTCAGGAAAAAAATAATCTCATTATGTCCATGAAAGTGTTGTTCGTACACTTTCATGCAGCATTAAACACAATTCCTCATTTTTGTGTTCTAATGAGCTTCCCATAGTTACACATTCCCTCTGAGACAGAGTATCATGATTAGTATTCTAGATTTGTGTGGAGAAAAGGAGAAATACAATGACTGAAGTCCATCGTGGATATTTTATCCAGGAGCTCGGCATTGATTTGAGAGGGACAAAGACAAATATGACCATCCATCAACATTTCAGCTAACAGACTTGATGTAAGAATGTGAATCATACAGATCATCAGAGTGTTTCAGGCATCCGGGCCAGTGTGCTACTACATCTTACTGTTAAAACAAGATAAATTATCTGACACTTCTAAATCTAAAGTTTTTTTTATCTTGGTAAGAAACAAATAATTTACAGTGCACTCTGCTCGGGCCAGTTCATCGCTGCTTGCAGCTTTAATTTATCTTGTTTTAAGAGTTAATTTCTTATTTTAAGCGTTCAACATGCTTATTTCTAGATTTAATAATATTCATTTAAGAAATCTTGTCAAGTGAAATTATCTGTCCATGCAGCAAGATCATTTCCCTCAGATTTACTGATTTTATCTTGTTTTTAGACACACCTTTTTTGCAGTGCATTTCAGTGCTAATAGTGGTAATTGGAAAACGTTCACAAACGTACCATCCCTCAGTCTCCTGTTGGTAGCAGCAAGAAGATTCCTCAATTCCTCAGCAAGAGGAGATTCACATTCTCCCAGCCGTACTGCTGCTCAGGACACTCCATGCAGGTAACCTGCAGGCTGTTATTTACTAGTTTCGAGGATCTTGTCTATTCATTCTCATGACATTCCCTGTTTGGTGGGGAAACAATTACCGTAAATTCTGTTTTCTTTGCCTAATGATCAGGTGTCAGGCTGTGAAGCAAGCATTATAAGTAGGCCGCATTGTACCCCCCTAAATACTAAATTAATATGTTTCAACCTGGTCTCACAGGAATCCGTGGAATAGCCACGGAATCACTCAAATTTCCGTGAAACTGACACGGATTTCGCTGCAATGCAAGTTAAAGACAGTCATATCCCGTGGCTATTCCAACATACAAAGTGATTATGTATATTCACTGAGTGAATATTTAGAAAATAAAACATATATTTCTCGCTAGAAATGTGATCAAAATCCATTTTTATGCAGAAACTAAGTCAAAATATTGATTTTTTCACTAAAAATGAGAGAACTGTCCGCCATGTTTTTTGTTCTGACCGCCAGGACCTTGAAAGTCATGTGACTTGGAACAAACCAATAGGAAAAAATATTCATGGAATAGCCACGGGATATGACTGTCATTAACTTGCATTGTAGCGAAATCCGTGTCAGTTTCACGGAAATTTGAGTGATTCCGTGGCTATTCCACGGATTTTGAGTTAAGCGAATCTGTGGCTATTTCACGGATTCCTGGGAGACCAGGTTCATATATTTATGGAAAGATCCCAAAATTAGCATTACCAGTCACACTTATTACTGGCTTAAACAAGCCAGCAGCCATAGTCACACCGTCATCTTACAAGCGGTGGCTGATTATTGTCATCAGACATCAGAAATATCAATCACAGCATCTTTTGGCACGACATTACTTTCTTCTATGACGAACGGTGCGTTTTCTTATTCAAGTTGCTTTTCATCCTAGGTTTAAGCGAGGGCAAGCATACTCCAGTTTTAAGATATCATCTTCAGATTTAAGATATCATCATCATTAGAGATTCAACCTATTATTCCACTTGCATTCTGGGCAGCATTAAGGTTCTCATCACCTGGTGTCATTCAGTGTCCACCGCATCCTCACAAACTGTAGTCTCATCAACATTTCTTTGTGAACGCTTCACAAAGCGAACCTGATAATGTAATAAATTCCCGATAATGTAATAAAAATCTGCACTGAGTCCATTGAAAATGTAATAAAACCTGATAATGTAATAACTTCCCAATAATGTAATAAAGTGCATTTCCCAATAATGTAATACACTTTTTTACCAATAATGTAATAAAGTATAACACCAAGCACCTTTAGATTTCAAGAAGCTGTTGAATCATTCGTGTGTCGTCATGGATACCTTGTTGGTGAAAAACGGATGAACGGGTCAAAAGTGAATAAACATTCAACTTTGACCTGTTGGTGGCGCTAGAGCTCTTGAGCTAGAGTTGATACACAGTATCACCACTTGAACCCAAGTAATGGGTGGTCAGCTATTAAATTATTACAATATTGGGGAATTATTACATTATCAGGACTTGCGAAATGAAGGCTAACCTGATAATGTAATAACCTCCCATTAATGCTATACTTTATTACATTATTGGTAAAAAAAAAAAAAAGTGTATTACATTATTGGGAAATGCACTTTATTAAATTTACTTTATTACGCAAAGTTATTACATTATCAGGTTTTATTACATTTTCAATGGACTCAAGTGCAGATTTTTATTGCTTTATCAGGATTATTACATTATCAGGAATTTATTACATTATCAGGTTCTACAATCCTCTGTCACACACACACACACACACACACACACACACACACAGTTTTCCTTTTTGGAACAGTGCATTGACTACCATTTATTCAGACGGCCTAACCCTGACCCCAGCCACCGTACAGCATTACAGCAGAGGATAATTTAATACAAGAGGCATCTGATCTATGTTATAAGTAAACAGTAAAAGAAAATAGACAAAATAAGCAGCTGGACTGAACAATTCAATTCACAGTTTTGCCCACAAGACTTATTGATATTGTACAGTTTAATGTACAATGATATTGCACATGAGTGAGTTGTCAGTTTCAGTATGTGTTTTCTGGGAGCAGTAATGATTGCAAGGGCTGATAGCAGCAGGATGAAAGAAGGAGCTGCTGTATCTCTCCTCCACACATTGTAGATGAATCAGCCTATCACTGAAGGGGCCGTTTATATAGCCTGCATCAGAAACACAGGGAGGTGGGCTTTTTAGTTGGCTAAAATACACTGTTGCCCATAAAGTTGGAATAATTTTGTTTTCAAACACAAAACCTGTTTATTCCTTTTTGAATCATTTTGACCATATGCAATGATTACATTACGCGTCCCAATTACTTTATCTGTCAATAATAAGTCATATTGTCTCTTTCATGGAAAGAGGTAAATATATATATATTATTCCAACTTTATGAGCAACAGTGTATGTTAATCAATAAAGTGGTTTTGTTCGTTATCTGAGGCCACAATTTAGGTCTTCCTCCATCCTTCAGTAGTACAATGCAGGGATATGATTGCACGATAACTCTCAACACTCTCCGGTCGCACACAGATGGTACAGATCAAGAACCACAAATCCCAACCCTCCCCAGTCACTTGTGGTGTACCACAGGGCTCTGTCCTTGCCCCTTTCTTTTTATTATCTACTTACTCCCGCTCAGTAATATCTTCAGGAATCATGAACTCAATTTTCATTGTTATGCAGATGACACCCAGCTCTATCTCTCCTGCAATCCTGGCTCCGCACTTCCTCCACCCCCCCTCCTTGACTGTCTGCAAGAAGTAAAAACCTGGTTCTCCCACAACTTTCTCAAACTCAACGGAAATAAAACAGAACTCAGAACTCAGAACAGAACTCCTTTTGGTTAGCACTAAATCCACATTATCCAAATCCAACAGTTTCTCAGTACACATTGATAACAGCCCTGTCCATCCCTCCCCTCAGGTCAAAAATCTGGACAGTCATCCTGGACAGCACCCTCTCCTTCACTGCCCATTGTTGGCCTTTGCAACGGGGCGTCCAATATGTTGGGTTATCTGGTTACCGATACCAATTGCCTCCATCACGGGTCACCAAAAATGTTGGGAATTAAGGATGGCTCTTTTATGAATAAATGATGAGCTTGCACAGGGCGTCAAATATGTCAATAAAAGGGCGTTATCATAAATGCTATCCCTCCCATAAGGATATCAAATATGTAGGGATGAACCTGAGCAGCACTTGTGTGGATCTCATGGTTCACAAGTGTGGTTAGATGGCTATAAGAATTATTAATAATTATTGTAAATAATTATTGATTATAAGAAATGATATGACTTGATTTGCTCCAAGTCAGCTCGTTAGGGGCACCACTCTGATTTAGGTGAATTGGCTATATTTTTCTCTGTTTTACAGTCTCATAAAGTTACTAAACTATCAATTTGGAACACTGACTCAATAACATCACGCCGTCTGCATACTTTCATCTTCGCAATATCAATCGCCTTCGCCCATTTCTCTCCCATAATAGCACCTCCATACTGGTCAACACCCTTGTCACATCCCGACTCCATTACTGTAATGCTCTTTGACATGGTCTGCAGTTTATTGAGGGATTTCTGTGGCAATTAGTCCAAAATTTGGCCGCACGTGTCATTTCCAGAAGTCCATCCACACAGCACATCACTCCCGTCCTCCAACAGCTTCATTGGCTCCCGATCCACCTCCGTAGTGACTTCAAGATCCTGCTCCTCACATTCAAAGCCTCCACAACCTTCACCCTCATACCTCCCTGAGCTCCTTCAGACCTACACACCCTGCCGTACACTCAGGACCTTGTCTGCTTCACTTCTCTTCACCCCTTCCGCCATTTAGCCACAATGGGACTACGATCTTTTAGCTGCTCTGCCCCCCGACTCTGGAACAAACTCCCTCAGTACATCTGCTCTCTACCAACACTGTCAACCTTCAAGTCACATCTCAAAACACACCTGTTTAGACTGGCCCACCCCTAATATATTCATAATTTTATTAATGTTGCCAATTTTTGTCTGTTCTGTTTTAGTGTTGTTTATTATTACTGTCATTGGTGTTTTTATGATCGTTCTTATTATTATTGTTTTGTTGTTGTTTATTATTACTGCCATTGCTGTTTTTATTATTATTGTTTTATTTTTAATTGCTTATTGTAAGGCGACCTTGAGAGTCCTGAAAGGCGCCTATAAATAAAATGCATTATTATTATGATCATGTTCAGGTGTAACACGTTTTATCTTATTTGCTTTATGAAAGAGGATTAGCACAAGATTTGCCATTTGTGGCTCAGCTGGAAGCTGCACCCATGACCCAACATATCATGGGGCAAGAACGTACATGTGTGGATAAGTGTGTGTGGATAAGTGTGTGTGTGTGTGTGTGTGTGTGTGTGTGTGTGTGTGTGTGTTTCTGGCTCTGACCACCTTCAGGGACTAAAGATCAGTTAAGTGGGAACAGCTTGTCTATGGGGACATTAACCGTATTTGATAAAACTGATTTTTCCGGGAGCCTTTCTATGTTGTGGAGCTTACCCCTAGGTGGGTGTTCAGTTACCTGACATGCCAGATGGTTTGTTATGCAGATCCATTTGAGAAGCCATCAATGGAAACTGTTTGGAAGTTCAGAAAACTCTTGGCAGATGATTGGATGAACCATCTGTCTATCACTGTCTGCCTAGCTGCCAGTAGCTCAGCATGACGATAGAATCCAGCTGCTGTGCAAAGTTAATACAAGCACAGCGCTAAGCTGGGCGTGCATCTTGATTAGAGAGGACAAACAAGGTGGTGTTGCCAGCTCAGCCCCCATCATTAGGATGTTAATAAGACCATTATTATGACACATGAGGAATGTTAAATGGAGGAGCAGGCCAATAGGAACAGGTTTTAATTTACAGTATTTGTATGAGTGGTGTGCAAGTATGTCATCAAAGCCCTATAATAGTTGGTGTATACTATGATGCTTAAACAATCTCTGTTTCAGCACTCTACTTTGAATAAGACATGAATGATAACTGCTGGATCTACATCTCTGCTCCTTGTGTGTTTTGTTGCAGTTTGGAAATGTAAAGTATATATGTAAGATGTAATAATTACTGTGTTAGGGCGTTACCAGTGAAAGGGCGTAGTATAGCAGGAAAGACACGGCGAACAGTGATTGGTAGTTGGTACACTGTCTGTGACCTAAATACGATGGCGTATTAGAGCCAAGTATGAAAAAAATAAATAAATAATGGGTAATATTGTGAAGAAAACTTTACGAGATTGAAAGTGGTAAATTTACAAGAAAAAAGTTGCCGATTTCACTCCTGTTTTAGCGTCCTTACACTGGCTCCCAGTATCTTTGAGAATCGATTTTAAGATTTTACTGATTACTTTTAAGGCCCTTCATGGCCTCTCTCCCTGCTACATCTCTGACCTCTGAACACAATACACACCAGTCTGTACTTTGAGATCCTCGGGCAGAGGTCTCCTGATTGTGTCAGAGGCCCAGCTGAAAACTAAGAGCGTTCTCAGTCAGGGCCCCGAGGCTCTGGAAGAACCTGCCCGAGGAAATCAGGTCGGCTGAGTCAGTGATCTCTTTTAAATCTCTTCTTAAAACATACTTTTATCGGAGAGCCTTTCCTGATTTGACCTGAACTTTGTTCCCTTGAACTGTCTTTTAATTACACAGAACTATGTCATTCTCTTACATTATTTTTATCTGTTGTTTCATGTCTGTTTTTAACTTGTCTTTTAAAAACACATGTTACAAAGTGCTTTACAAAGTGCTCTATAAAAAATAATAATTATATATTATTATATTGTACATGTTACAACTTACTGTACATTTCACAGTAATCTTGTTACAGTGTGACTCATTAAACATTTGAGTCTTTGGCTTGAAAAGCTTTTTTTATTATCATTATTTTTTACTGTGCAATAATACAATACAGTGACATAGACAGACAGGGAGTGAATATCAAACAACCACAATAATGGTACCCCTGTGTGTGTGTGTGTGTGTGTGTGTGTGTGTGTGTGTGTGTGCATGTTTCAGTTATAGATCTAGCAGTGAAGTATTAATATATGATAATAAATAGTATGTATCATTATTAGGCAGAGAAAGTGGTACTACTAAAATGTAAAATAATAAATAAATAAAAATGTATATATATATACATACACAAATATCAATAATGATAATACTAATAATGATAATTACAGGAGAGAGGAGAAAAGCTCTTGGATTATTGGAAGCTGCATCGTCACAGAGCTTAACTTAGTTTATACAAAGAGAACATTTTTGAGATGCTTAGTTTTCATAGGACTGTTTCAGCACTGTTCAGCTTTGTTGCACTGCCAGCACTCCACCTGTCTGTGCTGTGAAACCTGCATCGGTAGCACAGCGCCTCAGTCGACCCTGGGGAGCACAGAGCCAGTAGAGATGTGCACCTGCTGGTCTGTTACACCTCTGCTGATCCCTCTTTGTTACTGTGTGTTTGGATTTCTTATGACAAGTGAAACAGTTTAGATCCCTGACTCATCGTGCTTCAGCATTTCCCTGATGCAGGTTTTACTGCACTGTGTGCAGCTGACGCAGGCAGCAGCTTCACCTTAAAACCTATGAGTTAGCAAATAATAAATCACATACAACTCAGAACATGTTTCTTTTATTTACAGTTACTGATAACTGTACTCCTCTTTTATTTCTGTCTCCACAGTTTTTTGTGCAGAACTTCTTGTGAGGTTTTACTCACTTTTTATTATTATTATTATTATTATTATTATTAATAATAATAATAATAATAATAATAATAATAATAATAATAATAATAGCACAATCCTAGCACAATACGACAACTCTACTCTTTAAAGAATCATCACTAGCACTTATTACCGCACTACCGGCTCTTATTGCACTAGACCTTGATTGTTCCCCTTTTTTCCTGTAAGTCGCTTTGGATAAAAGCGTCTGCTAAATGACTAAATGTAAATGTAATTATAATACTCAAAGGTACTCAAAGTCGCTTAACATAACTATCTAATCATAGAGATTCAAAAGATCCTTCTCTCCTACAGCCATCAGGCTGTCTCATTCTTCAAGAGTATTCTACCAGACTCACTAAATTTACCCTTGGTGATGAATAAAGTAATTTTGATTTAATTTGATTGATTGATTGATAACAGAATTTAGACACACACAAACACAAAATACAGAGAAAACAAAAACTAAACAGAGATGAGACATTATGAGTTCTTGTAAGCATTTTTGAATAGGTGGATTTGAGTTGATTTTTGATTTCTGTCGCCAACGGTGCGGTGCTTGGTCCTGGTGATGGGGGTCAGTAGTTTGGCGTCTGAAGATCTGAGGTTGCGGGTGGGGGAGTGACGTTGGAGGAGATCTGTGAGGTATGGGGGGGGGGGGGCTGTAGAGCAGGGGTGGGCAAATAATTTTTTCCCAAGGGGACACATGAGATACTACGAAGGTCGTGGCGGGCCATACCAATACTCTGATGGAATTAATATTGAGCAGAATTTAGTTCACTTTATAAAATGCAGTAAATTATCTGGTTTTGAGCCTGTGAAGGAAATTTGGTACTTCCTGTCATGGTGGTACAAGAAGTAGGCGGCGACCTACTTGATATTCAAGACACAAGGCCTTGTGGGAACTCACTAGGGCCTTAACTCTGATAACACCATGATTGAGGGGAACATGTAGATCAGGAGGCTCTGTCCTGATGTGATGTATAGGGCAGGAAGATAGGGCCGCATTGAGTCTTGCTGAAAAGCCAGTGCTGATAAGTGCAACAGTCATAGGTCGAGCGGTGTATGGGGCTTTGTTGTACTGTAAAAGAACCATTCGGTATTGTGCGGTGTATGGAATATGAATGTGCTAATAAAACTTGCTGAACAGAGTATTGAGTGCTTTGTGTTTGGCCAGCTCACCCTGCTACTGGTAAGAATACATGTTATGTTGAGTGGAGTAAGTCAAATATAGCAGTAAAAAACAGTAAATAACTCGAATCATTATCTCACTTTTCCATTAATTTTAAACACAACATACATTCAAACCACAAAAACAATAAAGAGCATTATGATATGCAGTAAACCAGAAATGTATTAACTGTATGCAAAAGCACTAAGTGTTTTGACAAGGTAACAGGGTAACTGTGTTTTTTGTGCAACATAGCTTAAAAAGCCTTCAAAATAAAAGCACTGCGGTTGTGTTGATTTCTAATTTCCGGGTAACCTCATGCGGGCCGGACAGGGACAGCCAACGGGCCGGATGTGGCCCCTGAAGTAGAGAATGCTGTTGCATTAGTCCAATCTGGAGGCTATGAAAGCTTGGATTAGTGTTTCGGCAGCGGAGGAGGAAAAAAGAAAAGTTGGGTGAACTCAAAATTTCAAGGCAACAAACTTCGATAAAATTTTAAGTTGGGCAATTAAACTAAATATTTTAAGTTTTGCTTTTGAGTTTGCTCAACTCTGATAAGGGTTGTTTACCTGTGTGGACTCCAGCTGGAGGCAGCACAGCACAGCAACAATGAGACTTGAGACTGAAAGTTGGCTTTCCCACATTTCACAACAAAGAAAGCAAACTGATGCTAGCGCCGCTAGCATCAGTTAGCCGCCAGCATCAGTTAGCCGCCAGCATCAGTTAGCTGCTAGCATCAGTTAGCCGCCAGCATCAGTTAGCCGCTAGCTTTCGCTAATGACAGAATTTCTCAACAAAGAAATAAGAGTTATCAGAACTATTGTCCCTTGTTTTGAACCCCAACTTAAAGATATAAGTAACAACAACTCACCAACTTGTTTTTGAGCAGACAACTGGCTTCCTTTGTTGTGCTAACTTACATTATTGCCCTAAATATCAGTAATTTATATTTCCAAGTTTTACCAACTTAAATCACTGTTTTAGGACAAAAAATACAAGTTGGCTTATTTGCAGTGTTGGACGAAGACGTGAGATGTTGCGGAGGTGGAAGAAGGATGTTTTGGTGATGTTCTTGATGTGTGATTTGAAGGAGAGAGTTGGATCCAGGGTGATACCGAGATTTGGGACAGAGGGGAGGGGGTAACTGTGTGTCCATTGATGTTCAGTGAGAGGTCCTGCGTTCCAGTATTCTGTGCTGTTTTATATGGAAAGTGATGTAAGCCTCACATTAAACCAAGCCATTAGTGGTCATTATGGGTAGCTGGCAGATGGTTTCTCTGGATATTTTCCCAAACTTCATGACCATCTTAAAGTATTTTAAATCAGTCTGGGCTGAGGGTACTAAACATTATTGTGCAGCAGCTGCAAGTAAGTGCAAGTACAAGGTTGTGTCATCTGAATCAGTCTGATATCGAAGTTATCAGCTGCAACATAATGCACAGTAAAAAGCTATTAATTTTATAGCTACAAGGATAAGAACACTTTAAAATGATGTAATCAGATCACACTCAGGGCTACAGATAAGCATGTGCTAATGCTATTACTGTGGAAGCACACAAGAAAAAAAATGTTTTTCCATTTCACTTACGACAGTTTGGTATTTTCCTCATCTTGAAATTCACTTTGCCCACCTGTGTGGTATTTAGCAGAGTTCACAGTGCACAATGAGGTTCATTCAACTGAGGCAGTGCAAAGGAAGTTGTGGATTTTTGGGTGGAAAATGGTTTTCAGATAATGCTGATTAGAATAGGCGTCTCAGAAGAACCTGTTTCTGCTGCAACATCAATGTGCCGTCTGATTATATAATAATGATAAAGTTATTTAATGAAACTTCATGGGGTTGAATCAGGTTAAATCAGTCTGCACTGATGTGTAAATTAATATGAGTGACTCATACTGCATCTGTTGTCAACAGCAGCTTTAAACTGTATGAAAGGTTTTTCTCACTCAGTTAATTCAGTCCCATCATAACATTTTCACTAATTAAACAACATGTCATTTAGTTAGCTAGAGGTGGTAAGTGAATGTTATCTATCAGCATAAAGACTGTAAATAGAGATGTATGTAATATACATAATCAGCTATAAAGTAACAGAGTAATAAGAAACACAGTGGAGGGAAACTGTCCAAAAGTGGTTCTACGGAGTTGAATTCTGCAGTCAGCTCTCTCACTTAAAGGTTGTAAAAAGCCAAGGAATAAAAATAGGTTTTAAGATAATTTTTAAAAATGGACAGTGAGGAGGCTTGTCTGATGTGCAAAGGTAGCTCATTCCATAGTTTGGGGGCTGCAACAGAAAAAAGGTCTGTCCCCTCTGAGCTTCTGTTTAGACCTCGGTACCTCCAGGAGCAGCAGATCAGCTGACCTGGGGCACCGAGCAGGAGCGTAGGAGTGGAGGAGCTCAGAGAGGTACAGTGGGGCGAGACCATTTGAAGATTTAAAAACAAATAAAAGAATCTTAAAATGGACTCTAAAATGGACTGCACACAACTCAGGATAAAATCCCCCCCAGGGGCCCATTAGGTGGATTTTGTGAAAAGGAAATTCTTTCACAGCATTAATGTTCAGGTGAACATAACTTTTTGATGTTGTCAATTGATGAACACTGTACATTGCTTGTGATGTACATTGATTGGTTTAACCCTATAAAGCCTGAACCATGAAATAATTGCCAGAAAATTAAATTTTTGTAAAAACTGAGTGCTTATTAACCTGCTGACAAATTTTAAGAAATAAATAATTGCATAAATGCATATATGAATTCTAATTTGTATCATATTTGATACATCAGGTCTTTTTGTGCATTTTGTTGCTCACAGTTTGTTTTTCTCGAACTAACAAAAACATATAAACCCTAACATTTTTAACCTATTAAGACTTTGACTTTTCCTTTTTCCTCAACCATGCAAAATACATATTTTTTCCATATAACACAACATCATACATCTGCAGATATGAAGTTTTTTAATGCAGCAATGACTGATCCACTCGTGGAACCTGAATATCATTTTTGCTACATCTGGTATTTTTGTGCAATTTGTTGTTCAGTTTGTTTATCTTCAACACATGTATATATCAGGTTTTTGATGATGTAGAGGTCTCAAAAATAACTGTATCTAATATGATACACTTGGCTTTATAGGGTTAATAGTCCTCGTTTTAAAATTTCAGATGGTCTGCTGTGCTGACTGTCTGATCAATGTTGTGGCAGAATGTCCTGGCTCAGTCCATGACTCCAGAGTCTTTGGGACCTCTGAAACCTGTCAGCACCTATCACAAGGTGAGCCACACAGCCATTAATAACCACTTTTTACATCATGGCTGTTTCAAGAACGTCAATCTGTTTGAGGTTGTAATGATGAGATTTTGTGTTGACGGGTGAATTCTCTGTTCTCTGGTGTGTTGCTGGGAGACAGGGTCAGGAAGCACAGCAGGCCTACAACCAGGACCATGCCAGGACCAGGACCAGGCCCAGAGTTCAGATGACCTTTGACCTCCTGAAGGCACTTTTTCAGTGTCTTCATAAATTAAGGGTCAGCCCTTTAAGCACATGTGACATTACTGTGGCTTATGCTGTTCTCCACAATGTGGCCTGGCTGAGGAAGGAGAGGGCCCCCAGAGGGCCCCCAGAGGGCCCCCAGCCAAGGACTGGGACAATCCTGCAATCTACCCTGATGATGACAGTGGTCGGCTAGTGAGGGACCAATATGTGTTAAATTATTTTAGTTAATGTGCATGCTTTAAATTTAAGGTAAATATGTCCTGCAGTGGCAGATGAATTTAAATTTAATTGATTTGGCCTCTTATGATGTTTGTGCTGTATACTGTGTGTATACAAGCTTGCATGGAGGCTACTACATGATTCATCTGTTCATTCGATGTGTGTGGATTTGTTCTGCATTTATTTCAGTGTGCAGACATGTATTATTGGACAGTTCTCTGACAATAGAGAAAAATGCTGTTTTTCACCCTCAATAACCCGTTCTAAATATCACCATCAGAAATTTTATTGAGTAGGATAAACCCCTTGAGAGGAATCCTCTCGTTTTCGAGAGGGTCCTAAATATGAGGGGATGAATGATTTTTGTTACATTTTACCTGCCACCTGCGTACTGCTGCTTATTAGTGCAATGATAGTATTTTGAAATCTGTATATTTCGCGAGTCTATTAGTATAGGCTATGCATGTTTTTAAGTGAATTTATTTTTTAGGTTAGTATAAATTCATAAGTCTATATTTTACTATTTGTACTATTTTTATGTACATATATATTTATATGTATTATATATTCCTATTGTTGTTGGAGTAACTGGAGAGAAACTGAATTTCCCTCCGGGAATCAACAAAGTATTTCTGATTAATATGGAGCCCAATAAAAACCTAGTGAAACATGTTTTTCACACATGAAGCCTTAATTACTGTGTCAAAGTCCAGATCGCCAACTGTTCCCCCTTTGGTTTGTCATGCACATGTTAAAGTTACAGGTGCACAGGATCCCTCTCTCCCCGGAGAAAAAACTTGTGGGTGGGAACATGCTTCAGAATAACTGAGGTGTAGTTCTAATTAATCATCACATACGGTCAATTATGTACCACAAGGTGTAGACAGTTGAATGTGGCTTATAAAATGATGCGTAAACATGATTTTGGCACACATTACACAATGGCTGCTTTGTTGGCACTGGAGGACATTGAAAACGGTAGAGTTGCGTGTCAGGCAGCAAGGTGTGTATGTGTGTGTTTTTGTGTTTCTCCTCCCCCTTCCCTGTGTTTTCATGAGATTCCTGCACAGAGCCATCAGTGATTGGGATTCAAAAGCTGCAGGTGATTATTGCAGAGCTGTTGCCTGTGTAGCCAGGCTGTGCTGCCTATTGGCTCTCTGCCTCCCCAGCTGGCCAATCGCAACCAAGGAGATCCCTTAAAATGGAGGACATCTGGGGCTTTCATGCTCACTTGATTTTGATGCATTCGCTGTCTTTGTTTAATGAAAATGGTACGTGGTGGGAGGTTGGGACTAGGTAAGTTGGGGTACCCTGTACATTGTAAACACGTAGTTGGCTTTCTGTTACTCCATTAGGTTTATTGGTTGAGCTACCATTGTATTTTTCTGGAAAAGTCCTTTTGTTAGAAAAGTTAGCTAGGCCTTTTGTTTGTTTGTTTTTCTTCACAGGTAGTTTAGATAAGCATTCTTTTGTCATTTTAATTTTAACTTTCTTTTGGCACAATCACTTGTCTCATCCTCCCCCACCTTAGAGTGTCTTTTTTCATTACAATAAAGCACAATTGTTCACTCCACTTTTGACTTCTTTGATTTCATGTTATTGTCTGCTGGCCGGGTTTGGTCAAGTGGACGTAACAAGTACGGGGCTCGTCTGGGATACTTTTTCCCTGAGCTATGATGATCAAAAATTTATGAGTTGAGGTGATTGTGATCGTGAGAGCAAGCATGAGCTTTAATTTACAGAACTTTATTGATGATCCCAGTTTTGAAAAACTTGATTAATGTCGCAAAGCCTAGGCCGGAGGTTTCTGAGTTTGATGAAAAAGAAGAACTGGCCACACCTCTGCAGGGTGTTGGTGAAAGCCAGGTTCCTCCCGCAACTTTTCCTCGTTTTGAGCCTTCCTCCCCAGAGACCAGTGGGTCCAGTGGGAGTGCCAGACTGAAGGTTCGCTTAGCCCGCCTTCAGCTAGAAGCACAGGAAAAGGAGAACATGCGGAAAGCAGATTATGACCTCGGAGTTGGGAGGGAGTGTGTTCAGAGACCAGGCTGATCTACTGGCCCATGAAGATGACTGGCTTATGAGCAGGTTCTGATTGCCAAGAGCAATCCTCTTGGAACTCTGTGGTGAACTGGGCCCAGACTTAAAGAGGGCGACTGAAAGGTCCAGCGGATTGCCAGTCCCGTTGCAGGTCCTCATGACACTGGGGTCCTCGCAACGGGAGCTTTCCAGAGGGAACTGTGTGACAGGTCGGGCATCTCCCAGTCATGCCAGCCGTATGGGACGGCTTAATCCACATGCTGCCCAGGTATATCACATTCCCTTACACTGTGGGTGAGCAGGCCAACATCAAACTGCAATTTGCAGCGGCAAATTTCCAAATGTAATTGGAGAGATTGACTGCACCATATTGCTATAAGGGCACCATCGGAAAATGAATTTGGCTATGTTAACAGAGAGCATCTTCACCTAGTTAACTGTCAGATCAAATGTGATGCTGAAATGCTCATTATGAATGGTGTGGCAAAGTGGCCTGACTCAACCCATGATTCCTTCTTTCTAAGGAATTGTTACACAGCACAGATACAGGACTCAAATGCAGCACTCTGGAGGCAGATAATGTAGGTAACCAGTCTTTAATCACAGGCGATGGTTTGGTACACGGGAGTTCAGTCAGGCAAACAATCCAAAGGGAGGCAAGGCAGAGTCCAAAAATAGGCAAGGGTCAAAACCAAAAAGCACACTGGAAAAATACTGGAGAGTAGGACACATGGTTAGTGATGGTCTGCTAACACTCGAAGCTCCGACACATGCGCTGTAGCTCATGAAGCAAACGTACCGAAGCACTGTGCCGAGGCGTGGTTTGGTCACGTGACTCGTGACGTTTGACACACTTCGATGACGTTCGAAGCAGCTGAGTGCTTCGAACGTCATCGAATCACCTGATTGGTTCGGTTTGGATTTGAATAATTTGGCGGGATCAAGTGTGCTTTGGGATAGGAGATCCTTATTTAGTGTGGTTCATTTGAATATCTTCTTCGCAGAGTAGGTTGGTTTTGTGTTGTTGCGGATACTTGTTTTGAGAAATAGTAGTGTTGATATCCCAGATTGCTTATTTTGACAGACAGACAGACAGACAGACAGACAGACAGAACCATCCAGGAAAAGATCCCGTGCATGGGATGCTTTCCAATTGCTTCCGGACAATAAGGTAATTACGAGTGTTACCTTTATTTCACCTGTATTTACACTAAGAACTCCTTAGGATAAGACCTCAAATAAAATGGTATTGCTATAGAAACATAATTACACAATTGTTTTCCTTGTTGTGCATGCCTGTTGTACCCAATGGCCAATTTCACTGGAATGGAAAATTACATGAATGCATTAAAATTATGACTGACTTTGCTAATTGATTGTTTCACAGGTCCAGTGTATGCTGTGTGATACGAGGCTGTCATACAGCAACAACACTTCATCCATGCTGAGTCATTTAAGGGCCAAGCATGCAGATATGGAAGCGGCACCAGAGGACAGGCAGCAGCCAGCTATTGCCATTAACCCAGGTAGGCCTATACATGACAGTTACAATGGATTACTTGTGCCTGTCAGTTTGGTTTATATTGCCCTGTGATACATTTCAATAACACTTAGTATTTTTTATGTAACCTCTTTTCAGGCAATAGAAAGCAAGACCTTGATGATGCTGTGGTGAACTTCATCATCAAGGATTCTCAGCCGTTCTCTGTTGTGGAGGATGCAGGTTTCAAAGAGCTGGTGGCAAAGCTGGACCCCTCCTACACTTTGCCAACAAGGAAGGCTGTTAAAAACATGGTGATGGCAAGATATGAGGTGGAAAAGGAGCAGGCCAAAGCTGACATCCAGGGTGTGGAGACTGTGAGCCTCACCTCAGATATGTGGACCTCCATTAACATGGACGCATATCTGGCTGTAACCTGCCACTTCATCACCAGGAATGACCAGTTGTCCAGTCTTCTTCTGGGTGTCAAGCCTTTTCCTAGGACCCACACAGCAGCCCACATTGCAGCTGAGATCACAGCAATGATCGCCGAGTGGGGCCTAGTGAATCGAGTCCGATGCATCGTGACTGACTCAGCCAGCAATATGATTGCCACAGCTAATATTCTGAACCTGAGGCAATCAAAGTGCATCGCACACTGCCTGAATCTGGTGGTGAAAAACTCCATTGAAGCCACTCCTGGTCTCGATGAAATAAGAGCCACTAGCAGAAGAGTAGTGACCTTTTTCAAAACAAGTACAACAGCCAGAGAGAGACTGAGCCAGATTCAGCAGCAACTGGGCCGCAGTGTCAAAAAATTGAAACTGGAGGTGGACACATGCTGGAACAGCACCCTGGAGATGCTTCAGCGATTGTGTGAAGAAAGGGATGCGGTGGCATTAGCATTAGCTTCACTTAGCACGGACCTGACTCCTCTGACGAACCAGCAGCATGAAGTTACTGGAGAATGCATCAAGGTATGCAACAGAAAACCACAGAAAAAAAAGTACCATAGAATCCAAGCTGTCTAATTGATTTATTTCACAGTCATTGCAGAAGGGTTTACTCACTCTGAGCATCATATTAGACTGAAAAATGAAATCCAGTTCACCACACAGTTTATGATTTCAGACAATATGTATATGTATGTAATATGTACAATATTTCCCTGTCATTTCAGCTGCTGGCAGCATTCCAGGTGGCGACCGTGGAGCTGTTGGAGGAGAAAAGGGTTTCCGGGTCAAAGGTCATCCCACTTTACCAAGTGTTACGCCACACAACCGAAAAAACGTACTCTTATTCACCACCCCCATGGCACAACACTTGGCACAGAACCTTGTGCGACGCTTGGCAGAGAGATTGAAAGACAAAGAAAAAGACAGTTCACTGGCTGTCGCTACACTTGTGGATCCACGATTCAAAACTTTTGGATTCAGCAGTCCCAGAGTGGCAGCCAGTGTCAAGGACCGTCTTGTAATTGAATGCACTAAAGTAATTAATGTGAGCAATGCCCAGAAGCAGCAGCAACAGCCATCCACCTCACAGGCACCATCTCAGCCTCATCCTCCAGCACCAGCAGCAGACTCCACAGGTATTTATTTGTTCTTCTATTATGAATAAGGAAGGACTAATGATATTTCTGGTGATAGTTATGTTCAATATTTTTCAGGAGTTCATCTGTGGAGCCTGTTAGATGAGCATTCGAACAGAGCATGTCAAATGCAAAGTGCCACGGCCAACGCGATTGTGGAAGTAAACCGTTACCTTGCTGACCCTCCACTGAAAGAACTGCAGACCCCCTGACATACTGGGCAAACTCCAAAAATGTGTACCCAAATTTGTACCAAGTTGCTAAACATTTTTTATGCACCCCAGCCTCATCTGTGCCCTGTGAATGGATTTTTTCCAAGGCTGGGGAAATTGTGTCAAAAAAAAGAAATCGCTTAAACCCCAAAACTGTGGAAAAACTGTTGTTTCTGAATAAAAAATTCCTAAGTTACACAAACACACCCACTTCCCCGTTTTCCAAGCACAATCTCTTTACCCACCCACCCATAAACCTCTTTACCAATGAACCCCAAAACACTCTGGCAAAATTCATAATACAATCTGTATTTGCATCAGCCCCATGTGAAAATTACATACACGTCTATATTTCTAGAGCACATCTCATGAACCATTTAAATGTTTTCATATCACAAAAGTGAAGAGTATATATGGTACAGACATGTTAAATAAGAATGGTCTTCAATAGTTATTGTCTTTATTATTACTAGTAATATTATTATTAGGGAACGAGGACCCTATTGTAATTGGTCCGTCTATTATTATTATTATTATTATTCCGGAAGAAGAATCGCCTTTATTCTATTTATTGTTGTATCCACTCGAAACATACAGTCATCTAGTGTAGTTGAAAACGAATCCATGAACCACTCAATGACACGTCTCCATTGCACTTCATTTTATTGACCACTAAATGTCCTACTGGAGCACTGTGTGTCATTGAAGCTTCGAGTAATGAACCATGCTTTGTATGAAGTATCGAAGCTTCAACAAAGCCTCGCTTAGCCATCACTACACATGGTACACTGACAATCTGGCACTGGGGTAAGGGACACAAAGGGTTTAAATACAGAGAGTTAATGAGGTGATGAGACACAGGTGTGTGTGATTAGGGGCGGGGCCACCACCAGGTGGAAAGCTGGAGACTGGAGTAGGCGGAGGAGGGGCTGACTGTGACAGGAATAGCAGTGTTGGTGTTGGGACTAGACTCCAGACTGGTGCTGCATCCCAAAGCCCTTAATGTTCGCCTCCTCTATCCTCTATCCTCGCTTGAACCGGAAGTTCTTTCGCGGGCGCCATCTTTAAGACCGTCCCAAAGCCCTTATTTGTGATCGGAGGATAGAGGATAGAGGATAGAGGAGGCATATGGGAGGAGGCACAAGCGAGGATACACGAGAGAATCCTATGCGGAAGTCGCTCGGCTATAAAAGCCAATCAACTCCGCCGACTCCGCCTCTCACCGGCAAAATGGAAAAGAAGCTGTACAAATGTAAGTGCCTGTCATGTAAAGTTATTCCATGGCCAATAATGGTACGCGTGTTATTGATCCGACGTCTGTCAGTATTATCAACATATTTGTTTATCACATGTTATGTCACAATGGTAACAAGCAATCACAAGGCTGACACATTTGTTCTACTGTCCATTTAACATTAAATAATAGACTGTCCCTGCTGTATATTGCATTGTATCATAATTATTTTACAGTAATGATAATGATCATAATGAATTCTGAGTGTAAGGAGGTTTCCCCCTCACTGACACGTGGGTCTTTCAAATATGTCCAATTTAATAGGGACAGACGAGGACACCGCCTCCCTGATACGGTTAAGAACCGAGCACGATCAACTGTTCACGGTGAGGCGTAACACGGCCAAGATAGGCTGGGGGTAAGTGAAATGTTTTTTAATGCTGTTGTGCTGGGTTGTATACGATGCCGTATTAGGGCCAATTATGAAATAATAAATCCAGACCCGGTGAAGGGGGGGGGGGGTATTTCGAGCAAAAAAGTTGGGAAAATAGGCAAGTGTTCAGTTTTCGTTTCTCACTCACTCTGTTTTGGGTATTATATCAATGATTGTTTATGAGTGATCCGACTGCGTGCTCCCCTCCAGCCTCTCGTCAGACGGAGCGCTCTCTTTCAGACCCTCTGCTCCTTGTTGAGAGTTACAGTGCGTAATGTTTGTCTAAGCTTTTTTCACAGCAGCGATTTTATTGTTCCCAGCCTTCTATCTCATGTGATGTGTTTTTACGTGTGCCATGGTGGATGGGTTTAGGGATTCCTTATTCCTCTCTGAAGTGTGTGTGTGTGCGCTGCAAGTAACTATCTTATCTTACTTATTTTAAGAAATCACACTTGGGCTTTCTCCTTTCTTTGCATGTGAGACTCTAATCAAGTGGTAAATGCGAGAATGACCCATGCTTATATTTATTAAATTTACTATTGACCTTTACACTTCTTTTGAACACACCTTCATAGTATTGACTAAATATGCAATAAATCGACGTTTTCTACTTCACAGAGATATAATTAAGATGATGGGGCTGGAGGGATGCCTCACCCCAACTCAGATAACCAAAAAATTGGATAATCTGAAGAGGAGATATTAAGTAAGAGAATGCATTTATTAGCTTAGTTTATGCCCATAAATTATGACTGTTTCCCATGATGTGTCTCACTATAGTGGTCCCAGTGTGTCTACATCTTGCTAATACATTTTTTGTTTAACATCTTGCAGGAACTCAAAACCCCAGCCAGTGGGACGGGGACAGACAGGGGGGAGGCCACGGCAGCCACATGGCCATGGTTCTCCTTGATGCATGAGGCCATCGGGAGCCGGCCATCTATTGAGCCCCTGGTCCTGGTGGACTCATGCATTGGGGAGGACCATGAGCCCGTGGCTGCTGTGGCCTCCAGCTCATCATCCTCTGGAGCTGGGGTTGCCATTTGTGGCCAGGCACGTGAGGGAGAGGACGATCCACAGCCTGGCACAAGTAGCAGCCCCACAGCCGAGGATGATGAGGCATCCACCTCTGGCTGTCCCCCCCCCCCCCCCCCAAAAAATGCTGCAGGACCACCAGAGGGGCCGTCCTGTCCTTCCTCAAGGAGGAGGCAGAGAAGGAGGATAGACGTTTTGAGGCCAACCAGGCCAACACCCAGCGCTTTTTATCCTTATTTGAAGATTTAGTGAAGAAATAATTTTATTTAGGCCTATATATTTGTTTTAGTTTATTTTCAAACAACCCTTTTTCCCCAGTTTGTTTTGTTCATTATTATTATAAATAAATAATAATAATAATGTGTGTGATGTAGATTAAACATGACTGGGCCGAAACGGACATGGCAGCAAGTGAAAACTAAATATAAAAACATTCTGCAGAATGGTAAGGGCCCTGACTACTACTTAACAATGCACAAGCACATATTGTACCCAGAAGGTGTCTGCTCACACATTGTCTGTACTGTTTTAGCAGGTAAAAAGAGAAACTATAAACATGGCACAGGTGGTGGGATCCCAAAAGCTGACCTCACCCCAGCAGAGGACATGGCCTTAGAAATGAATAAAGGCAGGCCCGTGTTGGAGGGGATCCCTGGGGGGACAGAGACGAGCACATGTCCCTCCCAAGATGCCACCCGCTTCAAGGTATATTCTTCCATCTCTACATGGGACACAACCACATTCATATTGAATCCATTTGGACTGTCTGACTTTGGTTTGCCTATTGCCTTGCAGTTTCTGGCACCACTGTGTCACTGTTGGAGCCACCAGCACCAGACGATGCTGATCCAGTGAGTACTCCATCAAAGGCATACTGTAGGCCTGGCATGTTTTGTTTACTAGCTTCAATATGAATCCCATTAAATGTGATAGGGTGAGGTATCATGTCAAGCCTGTGAAAGTACTATTCAGTCTACAATGGTGAGGAGTCATCATTTGGAGCCCACACAAAATCACAAACTCTTAATTCTGTAACAGGACCCAGATGCTGTACAGGGGGAAAGCCAGCCTGGTAACATAGTGAGTATTAATGGAAGGACACTCAATTGTGCAAAATTCCCGCTGTGCTAATTGTCATGTGTTTACAGAACTCACAAGCTATCAGATAGCTGTATACAAAACACCTCAAGTGCCAAATACAACTGTCCCAAGTAGAGATGCAGTACAAGCGAAGAAGGATGGAAGACCTTGCACTAGACTCAGAAATAAAAAAAGAGGACAATAAGAAAATTGGACCTTAAAATAAAAAAAAACTTGAGCGGGAGGTGAGTTATGCCTTCAATGCACACTGTATGCTGACTGTAACGCAAATGAATTAATCATTATTCTCCGTTCCTCCCCCAGCTCCAAGATGATCCATCTTAAATAAAAAATAAAAGGTCAATCTGAATTTTTGTGTTGTCTATTTTTACATTACATGTCATTTAGCAGACGCTTTTGTCCAAAGCGACTTACAATAAGTGCATTCAATTAAACCAATGGACCACAGTGCAAACAATCTCAGGACAAAATGAGGGGAAGAGTAATAAATAAATAAATACATTTCCACCTTATGGCTGGAATAAATAAATAAATGACTAATTACTGCTATCGGTAGCATTTAGCAGCTTGATAGCTGAGGGAATAAAAGAACTGGCGTATCTATTTGTTCTCCTTGGAGGGGCAAGATACCGCCGTACTACGTGATCCTGAAAGATTCGTTCCCTCCGTAGGGCACGATCTGCAATCTCCTGCAGCAGCAATATATATGCCATTGTTTTGTAGGCCGTGGATGGAGAAATGCCACCTATAAATAGGGTGGTATCACTAATTGATGGCGCGGTTTCCAATTTACTTGATTCGTGTTAAAGCGTTGGCACATTTAATTTAATTAAAATGGGAAAAAAAATGAAATGAATAAAAAAATAAATACATAAATATGACGGAAATTTCACTGTAATGTATTTTATTGAACTTTACAAAAGACGACAACTCAACCATGCCAACATGTCCGCTAAGAAATGTGCTTAAGAGTTCTCCTGAGTGTTCCTAGGATTTGTTCTTAAAAAAAAAAAGAAAAAAATTCATGAATGCCACAATCTTCGTAAAATCTTCGTAAGTAGGACTTAAGAACAAATTTGTTCTTAAGTCCTTATTTTACTTATGGTTTGTGAATGAGGCCCATTATTGTTATGTTCCTTTTTCCAGTGGAAGTGGTTTTACTGGCCGGTCTGAACCGGGGACCTTTCCCCCGCTCATCTATTGGTTGGTGATTGTGTTACGTCACTGAGACTTGAGATAATATCAAACACGTTTGATATGATCCAAACCAAGACGAGGAAAAGAGTGATATGAAACAGAGCAGATTACTACCTTAAACTAACCATGGAGATGAGGGGAGCACCATGACTCCAGTAAAACTCCAAGATTTACTAAAGACTTTCAGCTTTTAGTCTTGGACTGGGGAAATGGTTTGATGTAAGCCCAGCATTACACAGAGGGTTGCTGATCATGGGAAAGGATCTTGAACTACAGGCAGAACAACAAGACAAATTCACTTCTTTTGATTTGGCCGAGAGTATATCCATCACAGTAGGTTGAATGAAAATCTGGCAATGAGTGACTGAAGAGCCAGGGTTGATATACTGCAGGCTGATGAATTGATGAGCAGCAGGCCTGCTGGCTGGGAGGGCTGACGAGCCGATTGAGAGCAGGTGTGCAGGAGAAGCAGAGTGGGAGTCAGGGAGGAACCCACAGCTAGTTTAAATAACCACTGTAGGGAACATGCAGATAATAGAGACTTATATATATATATATATATATATATAGATAGATAGATAGATAGATAGATAGATAGATATAGGGCCGGGACTTTAATTAAGATAAATGAATTTAAAAAAATTGACGCATTTTAATCACACTTATTTTTGCACCGCGGAACGTTTCTCACTGGATGAGTTTCAGGAGGACCGATTATACTGGAGCACCAACTAGCGTTGATGAGTTGAGACAACAACAAACCACAGTGAACATGAAGGAAGAAGCTGATGAGACCTTTGGTTGGCCCCGTGGATGATGGGACATTTAGTTACTAAAAACCAACGGATGGAAGCGTCCATAAGAGCATGGTTGTGTTGCTAGGCAACAAAGAATTCACATATCACCATAGCAGCACATCCAGCCTCAAGTATCACCTCAATGCTAAACATATAGCAGCTAGCGGCTAGTGTGCTAGCTAGCGTGGATTGTGTTTTACTTCAAAAACCAAAGTATTCTAGTTTACAGAAGGTCTACCTACCTATAGGCTACCTGGATTTATGAAATGTACTATATTTATAAATATGATATTGCTACACTTAATGGCAAAAATTGCACTGGTCTGTTGGACTTGAACAAAAATAAACAATATTTTTGTTGCTTAAGCTTATGTATTCAGTCATTATTCAATGGTATACTAAAAATCCATGTGAAAAAAAATACTTCTCACTGTTCTCAAGTCAATATATATATATATATATATATATATATATATATATATATATATATATATGGAGTGTAACCATACAAGCTGTGTGAGATTGCATAAAGTCCTCCCTGGAGTTGAAGCACCCTCTCCAGTGCCTTTTTCAGTCCAGTTGCTACACTCTTGATTGCACCGCATACGTGTTTAATCAGGTTGTTTGTAATTGTGGCAAGGCAGGCAGGAGGTGGGGTGTGACAGGGGCCAGCAGGGCAGAAAGACAGAGCACAGTGAGTGGAGACTGGAAGGCCTCCTGGGGCTGACCCAGTTCAGTCCTGCAGCACAGGGACCAGGCTGGGAGATTTTTCACAGTGCTGGAGGAGAGGACTGAAAACTTTTCATGCCCTCACTCCCACACATCAACACATTCTGGTAAAGTAGAGACCATTTTAGAGCTAATTTGGTATGTAGGCCTACATCATGGACTGACTGAATGAATGCATCCATGAATAAGAGACCTATAGTATGTATGATAGTAAGGTGTATTTTACCAAAACAAAGGATGAAATTGTGTTTTGATTCTTACTGCACCCTTGACTTTGAGCAAGCACAAACACTGGACCCTGTACATATGCAGCCTCAGGCCACGTTTATTCATAGCAGGGTATTTAGAGAAACAAATATTTCCTCCCCTCTGTTTTCAAACATCGTGCACACAATATCGTTTTCAAAAAAGTTGTAATTTACATCAACCTGCATAAATACGCTGTCGAGCGCCATTATAACTATGCCAAACCTATTATATGGGCGGCAGTGTAGGGAGAAGGATAACAAGCCAATTAGAATCCTCAGAATCAACAACAACAAATAACACAAGCGACTTCCTGTTCCTTTCAAAACAACTAGATAGAATGAGCGTGAGAACCTAAAACCCTGTTTCTCCCAGTTGACACGACAACACATAACCGGAGTTTTCCAAATTCTCCACTTTGCCCGGAGTTTTTAGAATAATCATTTTCTGTGATAAAAACAGGGTTTTCGTGTAAATGAGAGGCCAAACGCATGGAAATATCTCCGTTTTCCCTTCGTGTAAATGCCTCAGTCAGCCACACTACATTTGGAAATTTCCTACTGAGTCTGCCTCCTCCTCATCAGCCAACTCTACTCACCTGTTCACTCAGCTGCCCCAGATCTCCAATCAAGCCAGTGTATAACATTACCTCTTTAATTGTTTAACGCTGAACACTGCAAAAAAGAGGTGTCTAAAAACAAGATAAAAACACTAAATCTGAATTTCACTTGACAAGATTTCTTAAATTAAGATTATTAAATCTAGAAATAAGCATGTTGAATGCTTAAAATAAGAAATTAACTCTTAAAACAAGATCAATTAAAGCTGCAAGCAGCAATGAACTGGCCCGAGCAGAGTGTCACCCCTACACCAAGTTAAAGTAATTCAAGATAGAGTGGCTTTTGTGATTTTGTAATCAAGGAATCTTTCTCTAAGACTGACAGGATGCTCTACAGTGGAACAGTGGGATGAAATTTAATCCCACTGACCAGACGTGTTCATTTAAGAACACAGCATTAATTACCTTTTAACCTCACAAATGCTGTGGAGACTCTGCGGTGGATTGAATGTTGGTGTGTATAAAAGGTCAAATGCTCTACACATGAAATGATGTTATGTAACCTGCATCTAAAATATTAATGGGGTCCTTGACCAAGCAAACGTTCGATGAATAGCATGCTGTAGCTGAACAAGCAGACACATATTTTTCTAACAAGGTGTCCTCAAAAGTGTTCTCTCTCCTGAGAGGATTTAAATTTATTTTGGCACCTATTTGTACATTTGTGCATTTTTCATCCTTGTTAGTCCTCATAATCATTATGAAGCATAAGCTTTTTTTTCGAATTAATGAAAAGCCGGTCATGTCAGCATTATATAATGTGAAGTTTTGGAACCTGAAATTTTTGATTTTCAAGGTGACTGAACAGTTGATATGGCTGGAGATGGACTGATGAACATGCAGATTGCTTAAGCCCAACAACAGGGATTGTTTTGTAAAAATAAAATGCATACAGGCGCACCAACAAGTAGCAGAACACCTCCAATCTTTTGCTCAATAAAATCTGATATTGTTAAATACATTGCGGCTATGGCTCCGTTGGTAGAGCGGGCATCCACTTACCGGAAGGTGGTTCGATCCCTGACCATGGCAGCCTACTCAACAAGAGACTGAACCCCAAATGTCTTCTGATGTCTTCTGTTTAGGGTAGCCTCGGCCACCAGTATGAATGTGTGTGTGAACGGGTGAATGAGCGCAGTTTGTAGTGTAAAGCGCTTTGGATAAAAGCGCTATCTAACTGCACTCCATTTACCATTTACATTAATCTGTTGACCAAACAAAACACAAGAGATCAGCACTGCATTGATGAACATATTTACTTCTCTCCATATTGTAAAATCAGTCACATCCATACATTTCCAAAAATTGCATTTAGCACTAAAGATCAGAACGGATCATATTCTAAAGAGAATATAGTAAGTAAAGAGACACAAGAAAAACATGGCTCCACCTGGCTGGATCTGGCTATAGCACTCTGTCCTCATCACAGGCTCTGTCCTCTGTCACAACACAGAATCGTCTTGAAGGGTGAATCCATCCTTGATCAGGCTCTGCATCAGTTTGGTCACAGGTCTCCTCTATCTACAGTGAGGGGTATCCTGACATAAAGCTGATGATCGTAAACCTTCCACTGCCATGCTATAAAACAAACTCCTCAGTGGAGTCAAGGAAGGCAGAGTGGGATGTAGTGGAGTGAAAATGTGGACGCTGATGAAACCAGTTTTGGACCAGAGCATATCATTGTAAAGACACATTTTCCCAGATGTCAATGTATCTTATCTGTTCCGCATCCATTTAGCCCTCTGCTGTGACAATGCTGTATAGTCAGTCTAAAAATGGGAGCTTGTAGGTTGTGTCAGAAGGAACTTTTTTGGTATGGCGGGGGAGGACCCCATTCTGCATGACTGCAGCGAACACTGTGATGTTGCCACCTCATTGGCCTGGGACGTTCAAAATAGTCTGGTGGCCAATCATCTTTCTCCTTCTTCCTCTGACTTTTGTCAGGTTAAACTCAGCCTAATCTATTAAGAACAGTTCATGTGGGATAACATCAGCACCATTTCCTCGACAGTAAACCCCTCAATCACACACATCATCAACTCCCACCTTGTCCTCTAGCCTATCAATCTTCAGCTTTGATCCATGCAACTTGTACCCACAAGCTCTACACGAAACATGGGTTTCATGATTGATGACCAACTGACCTGCAAGGTTCATGTGTCCTCAATTCCCCGATCTTGTTGATTCACCCTGTACAACATCAGGAAAATCAGACCCTATCTGACCGAGCGATCAACTCCTGGTTCAGGCCCTTGTGTTATCACGTTTTCACGACTACTGCAACTCTCTGCTGTCAGGTCTTCCTGCTGCACCACCAAGCCTCTGCAGATGATCCAGAACACTGCTGCACGTCTGGTCTTCAACCAGCCCAGGAGAGCACATGTCACTCTGCTCCTCATCTCTCTGCTCTGGCTCCCTGTCACAGCCCGCATCAGATTCAAAGCCTTGTCTCTTGCCTACAAAACAGCAACTGGCACAGCCCCTTCTCATCTGAACTCCTTTGTTCAGGCCCTCCCGCCCACTACGCTCCTCCAGTAAAAGACGTCTGGCTCCAAACCAGACTCTTCTCCTCTGTAGTGCCCCCGTGGTGGAACCAACTTCCAAACTCCATCCTTTCTTCTGAGTTCTTCTCAGTCTTTAAGAAGAGACTGAAGACCAACTCTTTACTGAACACCTTCACTCTTGATCTACACTGACGACTACAACAAGTATCGCACTTACCACTCTTGTGATCTAAATGCACTTGTGTCCTAATGGACTCGAACTTAACCCACGGCACTTACTCTTGCTATTTTTCTTGAATTCATCTTTGCTTGTGTTATATGAACTCTCAAATGTACGTTGATTTGGATAAAAGCATCTGCTCAATTACATTGTAGAATTGTAAAATTTTGGGATGTTAAATTCCACCTGTGGCCTCCATCTATGCCACTCAGATCAGCCACAGAGCAAAGAAGGTCATTGCCGACCCCTCCCACCCGCTAGTCCTCTCTTTTAACTCCTTCCTTCTGGAAGAAGATTTCAAGGTCATAGGTGTAAAACATCCCTCAGGAATATTATGTTCCCCGATGCTATTAGGCATCTTAACTCAAATGCACAGGCACTTTGCTGGAAGAAAGCAGGCTCAAGCTAATCACATAAATAGGCTGTGATTAATCATGAATAATCATCAATTGGTTAAGGTACAATGGTGTTGGAATAATCAACCGTCCAATAAAGGCAAAAATTTCCCCCCAAACAATCGATTCAATAGTTTTGAGACATAAAGGGAATATCATGGGACTGTGAAAGTCAAAAGGATACATCATCTGAGAACTAACTAACTGTTCGATCAATTTAACATGGCTATAAAAACAAACTTTGAAAGTCAGGAACAGCAAAATGATGTGTTAAAGTTTTACACACTGTTTAGAATGCAGACCAATGCAGCAGTAACCCAAAATAAATCCCTTTTTATTCTGACAGCCCTGCCAGGGATTGGCAGTGGAGAATGTATCAGGGTTATGGGAAGGTTTCTCTCTGTCCTGAAGGTCGCAGTATGGAACAGAAACATGTGCTGCCACCGTCTGGAAACAGACTCATGCCAGAAGCAAGTGGGCCTTCATAAGTCTAAATTCAATTTATACCCTGACCCTGGTTCTACTCACGGTCGAGGAATTGATATTGTGGTTCATATGTTTCATCCATTTTTATCCTTTTATCCTGAGTGGGGTCGCAGGGCCAGCAGGCTAAGCAAAATATTTCACATGTCTTGACATTTTCCAGCTCTTTTCCCTGAACCCTGAGGTGTTCTCATGCCAGATGACATGTATATATTCTCTCCAGTGTGTTCTGGC